>NW_028240703.1:0-281151 GCF_964263255.1 Lissotriton vulgaris | reverse complement strand
ATTGTTTGGCATGTTGTATGTGAGTGAGGCTTGGCAGTTCGGGCTGGAATGTTCCCATGAGGCACAGGGTCAGACTGATTTGCATATGGCCATGTCTGAACTGGGGTGGCATAGTGGGCTAAAGAACGGTGATGGATTAAACCCAGATCTGTTGACTGGGTGTGAGTGTTTGATTGGTTTAGATGCTCCGTCCATCACCACCTCCTTTTGTACCGCTTTGATAGCCATAAGTTGGCAGGGTATGCTCAGACGTGGGTCACTTGCTCACTTTGCCACTGGATTCAAGCAAGCCTGGCTGAAGATGGCTGTAATGCCAGAAACCGGTCCTAGGAAGCTTCAATCCGGTCCAGGGAAGGCATGGCATGGCAGTTCGGGCTGGACTGTTCCCATGAGGCACAGGGTCAGACTGATTTGCAGATGGCCATGTCTGAACTGGGGTGGCAGAGTGGGCTAAAGAACGGTGATGGATTAAACCCAGATCTGTTGACTGGGTGTGAGTGTTTGATTGGTTCAGATGCTCCATCCAATCACCACCCCCTTTTGTACCACTTTGTTCGCCATAAGTTGGCAGGGTATGTTTAGACGTGAGTCCCTTGCTCACTTTGCCACAGGATTCAAGCAAACCTGGCTGAAGACAGCTGTAATGTCGGAAATCGGTCCTAGGAAGCTTGAATCCGGTCCAGGGAAGGCATGGCTTGGCAGGTCGGGCTGGACTGTTCCCGTGAGGCACTGGGCCACACTGATTTGCATATGGCCATTTCTGAACTGGGGTGGCAGAGTGGGTTAAAGAGTGGTGATGGATTAAACCCAGATCTGTTGACTGGGTGTGAGTGTTTGATTGGTTCAGATGCTCCGTCCATCACCACACCCTTTTGTACCTCTTTGTTTGCCACAAGTTGGCAGGGTATGCTCAGACGTGAGTACCTTAAACACTTTGCCACTGGATTCAAGCAAGCCTGGGTGAAGACGGCTGTATTGCCAGAAACCGGTCCTAGGAAGCTTGAATCCGGTCCGGGGAAGGCATGGCTTGGCAGTTCGGGCTGGACTGTCCCCTAGAGGCAAAGGGTCAGACTGATTTGCATATGGCCATGTCTGAACTGGGGTGGCAGAGTGGGCTACAGAACGGTGATGGATTAAACCCAGATCTGTTGACTGGGTGTGAGTGTTTGATTGGTTCAGATGCTCCGTTCATCACCACCCTCTTTTGTTCCGCTTTGTTCGTCATAAGTTGGCAGGGTATGCTCAGACGTTAGTCCCTTGCTCACTTTGCCACTGGATTCAAGCAAGCCTGGCTGAAGACGACTGTAATGCCAAAAACCGGTCCTAGGAAGCTTGAATTCGGTCCAGGGAAGGCATGGCTTGGCAGTTCGGGCTGGACTGTTCCCATGAGGCACAGGTCAGACTGATTTGCATTTGGCCATATCTGAACTGGGGTGTCAGAGCGGGCTAAATAACGGTGATGGATTAAACCCAGATATGTTGACTGGGTGTGAGTGTTTGATTGGTTCAGGTGCTCCGTCCAACACCACCCCCTTTTGTACCGCTTTGTTCGCCATAAGTTGGCAGGGTATGCTCAGACGTGAGTCCCTTGCTCACTTTGCCACTGAATTCAAGCAAGCCGGGCTGAAGACGGCGGTAATGCCAGAAACCGGTCCTAGGAAGCTCGAATCCGGTCCAGGGAAGGCATGGCTTGGCAGTTCAGGCTGGACTGTTCCCATGAGGCGCAGGGTCAGACTGATTTGCATATGGCCATGTCTGAACTGGGGTGGCAGAGTGGGCTACAGAACGGTGATGGATTAAACCCAGATCTGTTGACTGGGTGTGAGTGTTTGATTGGTTCAGATGCTCTGTCCATCACCACCCCCTTTTGTACCGCTTTGTTCGCCATAAGTTGGAAGAGTATGCTCAGACGTGAGTCCCTTGCTCACTTTGCCACTGGATTCAAGCAAGCCTGTCTGAAGACAGCTGTAATGCCAGAAACCGGTCTTGGAAGCTTGAATCCGGTCCAGGAAAGGCATGGCTTGTCAGTTCGGGCTGGACTGTTCCCATGAGGCACAGGGTCAGACTGATTTGCATATGGCCATGTCTGAACTGGGGTGGCAGAGTGGGCTAAAGAACGGTGATGGATTAAAACCAGATCTGTTGACTGGGTGTGAGTGTTTGATTGGTTCAGATGCTCCGTCCATCACCACCCCCTTTTGTACCGCTTTGTTCGCCATAAGTGTGGCATGGTATGCTCAGATGTGAGTCCCTTGCTCACTTTGCCACAGGATTCAAGCAAGCCTGGCTGAAGACGGCTGTAATGCCAGAAACTGGTCCTAGGAAGCTTGAATCCGGTCCAGGGAAGGCATGGCTTGGCAGTTCGGGCTGGACTGTTCCCATGAGGCACAGGGTCAGACTGATTTGCATATGGCCATGTCTGAACTGGGGTGGCAGAGTGGGCTAAAGAATGGTGATGGATTAAACCCAGATCTGTTGACTGGGTGTGAGTGTTTGATTGGTTCAGATGCTCCGTCCATCACCACCCCGTTTTGTACCGGTATGTGAGTTTGTAACATGTGCATTCCCAGAGTTGTGAGTTGCATGATTGTGGAGTTGAGATGTGTGGTGTGTTTATTTGGTACTTACCAACGAGTAATGCATTTGCGTAGGTGCCAGCCTCAAAATGCTGGTAGATAATGGACTGTTAGAAGATGCAGGAATCATGCACACTGCCTGGGTAGTTGGCGACGACATTGGTGAAGAGTCCCCGGTGGTCCACTATTGCATGCACATTGATGGAATGCGTGTGCTTTTTGTTGTGGTACTTCTTTGCAGTGTCACAGGGGGCACAAGTAGGACTTGTGTGCAGTTGATTTCCCCCAACACGTGTGGGAAGCCAGCTATGGCGTAGAAGGCTAGCTTGGTCTCCTGCTGTTCTAGAGCAGTGTGTGGGAAATAACGGTGCTGGCATCCAAGACAGGTGTGGGGAACTTTGATAGGGGTGGCTGTGAAACTCCTCCAACACTGGCAGTTGTTGGTTTGAAGGCACCAGAGGCCAGCAGGTGCAGCACAGCCAGCAGCTTTGTTTGGGGAGGGATGTTGGTTGTCCTCTGTGTTGGTACTATCAGCCTGTGGGCAATGATGGTCAGGATGCGGAGGATGGTTGTCCTTTTGAGCCTGTAGTGGGCAATGACATCCTCTGGTGTTAAGTCTGTGAGTCTTTTGCATTTTCTGAAGGTCCGCTGTCTTTGCCTGCGCTGCCTTTGTAGTAGTACGGAGGGTGCGGGCCTGGGGGTGGTGGCTGTGGGTGCTGTGGCCCTCTTGGGTGTCCGAGCTGCATGGCATCTGTTGTTCTTCAGGTGTGGCTCCTTTTCATACTGCAGGTATTCATCTGACTTAACACCAGGTAGGAGCAGGTGTTAAATCCCTGCTGCTTACGCACCTTATCGCAATGTTTTGTGATCTTATCGCCAATCTGGCTGGTCGCTGAGAATGTTGCGAAGTAGTGTTGTCGCGCTTTTTGTACGGGAACGCCTACTCTGCATCTCATTAGCATTAGTTGCCGGTGTCATCTGTGGCGATGTTTTTTGCGTCTGCTGTTGCAGGAAAACTGGTGATATTGTCTGTTAGCACCAGCTTGTGAATGGGGCGATACATTTATCACCACTTTGGCTGCGATAGAGTGCCGCTAACTCGGCGATAAGCCCTTGAGAATATGCACCCGTGGATTTAATCTATATGAAACAAAAGGTTCAGAAATTAATTTTTCTTCACTCTTTTGAATCCACTTTTTGAAAAGCTTGCCTAAATACAACAATGGAGAGAAGGTGTAAGAAATTGGGGGCTTCATTTACGAGGTTTGGCCGTAGGGAAGCACAGCAGGGCTTCCTGCTTCTCTTCCCTTGCAAAAAAAGGGCAGGAATGCGCTGCATCTATAAGATACGGCGCATTCCTGTCCTTTTTCCCAGCACTGGGGCACAATGGGATGCCTGCCCCAGCGCAGGCACCTTTGCACAATGTTGCAATGGTGCTAGCCTTGCAGGGATGATTATTTTTTTTGTACAGGAAGAGAAACCTCTCTACAACAAAATAATCACAGGAGGCTTTACCTCTATGTTTGCTGAAGAATGCAGCACACATAGAAAAAGGAAAAACGAAGAGAAATAAAAATATTTCTCCCAGTTGGAGCTCCCTTAAGCCTTCCCTGGGGAGGCATAAGCTTTTGGCACTGCCTTAGATTTACGATTTCTCCTAAATCTGGGGCAGTGTCAAAAGGCCATGGATGTTGCTGGGAACGCCCCTAGCAGCACCCATGACATGCCCCTTTAATGTAGAACACCGCGTTAAAGGGACTAATATTTATCAGGCAGCAGTACGCTAAATCAAATGGCTAAGTGCTGCCTTATACATATCAGGCAGGCTTCTGCACCACGGAACGTCACAAAAAGTGACGTTCCGATGGCTAAATGAGGCCCTGGATTATTAGTTGAGAGGAATGAGAGACTCACTCAAATAATAAACACAATAATTGTCATGGTGAACTACATAAATTGCTAAATAAACATGTGTTCTTACCGTTAGACCTGGCACCATTGCCTTTTATTTTTCCTGTTGCCTCATGTGTTTTTACTGGTGTTAGATGTTTTGGTCACTGTGCCACTGCTGTCCAGTGCCACACACGAGTGCTCCCTACTGTAAATTAATGTATGAATTTGTTATTCCATATTTGACTGGTTTGGTTTACTTGTCAGACCCTAGTATAGTGCACCAGGAGTGTCCAGGGCTTGTAATCCAGATGCTGCTGGTCGGCTCATAGCACTGGTTGTGTGGTTGTGCACCCACAGAAGCAGCCTGTGAAAGTGTGTCTAAGGTCTGCCATTGCAAAGCCTGTGTGCAGTCTGGTACTGTCATGCTGACTGGGCAAGTGCACCCACTTGCCAGTCCCTAAACCTTCCCTTTTCTTCATATCAGACACCCCTATGGTAGGCCCAACGGCAGGGTGCATTGTAAGTATAAGGTCGCACAAGCCCTGATGTGAGTGGCATGTCCTAATAGTGAATTACAGTAAATTTTGTTTTTCACTATTGCAAAGCTACCTGTTCTCCATAGGCCAGAATGGGCAGAAAGATTATTACATTTTATAACCCTAACTGACTCAGGGAACATGGTAGAAATTCGAGTTTAGTATGCCGGAACTCAAAATGATAAAATAGATCTTTTAGTGAAGTTGGTTTTAACATTCTGTGTTTGAAAATACCACTTTTAGAAAGTAGGTATTTTCTTGTCTAACTATCCAAAGCCTGCCTCAGCTAGGTTGTGTATTCCTTGTCTGGAGTTTGAGTGACAGGGGTGAGATATTCCAGGAGCCAGAATGAGTCAGCCCAGTGGTGAATAGAGAGATCTGCATCTAGATGGGTGGGAGAAGTTGCACCTGGAACCTGAATAGGGCTGTGCCTGCTTTCCACAATGCTGGCTCCACCTCCTGTGGCTCGGCTTATGTCTCTGCCCTGCACTGTAAAAGAAGAGAAGGAATCATGTCAACAAAGTGCTCCAGGGCGGTGCTTTTCCTCCACAATGCTGGCTCCACCTCCCGTGGGGCATCTGATCTTTCTGCCCTGCACTGTGAAAGGAAGGAAGGAGTCTTGTCAACAGAGTGCTCCAGAACTGGTTTGAACTGGGCAAAGGCCCCTCTGCCTCAGAGGACAAAGGATTTTGGGGGTATAAATATTTGGACCATGATCCCAAGAAATGAGATCACTTTTGGACAAACAAGAAGAAACCTTTACTGAGTAGAGAAACCTGAAGAAACTTCGGAGAGACTATCCCTAAGCTGAAGTGCTGCTTGGGGGATTGGCCTGCAGTGGTTTCCTGGCTGCCAAAGGAAGGAGAAAGGAACTTTGTGTACTTTCATCAACTTGTAAGGATCTCCAAGGGCTTGGAACAGAGCTTGCCTCCTGCTGAAGTCTCAGGGACAATAGACTTCAAGCCCCAGCTCCCCAGAGTTCCTTGGGAAGTGCGTGCTGTTGTTTTGGGCCTTCTGATGGACTGCGTGTCGCAAGGAGCTGGAAGCGCGACTCAAGAGGAAGAAGCGAGTTGCCATCACTGCTGCTGCCGTCCCATCCTGGATGTCGCCGCTGTAGCTGTCGTAATTCACCGCATATCGCCTCACATTCATGGAGAAAACAAAAACAAACACCTGACCACAAAAGAAGATCTAGACAAATGTTTGTATTTTAGCCTTCTTCAAGGTTTGATTCTTTAGCAGAACACACAATAAGTAAACAAATAAAAAGTGAGTTGTGACTGGTGACTGGGTGCTCAACGGAAAATTAGACAATAAACATAATCATAAACATACACATATAAATACAATATTTAAATCATGTGTGTCCACTATTATTTACACTTGTTTCAAAAACTGATGAATTATTTCTTTAGTTTGTTGAAAATCTGTGTGGACCGATACATAGACAGAACGTTGAGGTTTCGACCCTAGATAAGATGCGCTGATTTGTCTGCATCTAAAGGCGGGTCTTCCTCAGGACTGCAAAAGGTTAGACAGCCTATGAATGTAAAATATACAACGTCAGGGCCTAATGTGTGTCAGGGTTTAAAATACGCTCAGTTGGAATGCCGGAACCGGCTTACCTTATAAAGGGCGATTGTATCAATAAAAAGGGTTTCAACTGTATGGCGGATGATGTCGGCCGACAACTCCAGATCATCTAGGTTATAGATTCCTACTAAAAGAAAAAAGCACGGGAAGCTATTAGGGCTTTTCACCGGGGTAGTAAGTCATATCGTATGGGTAATGTGGTAAGGTCTATGCATACCTTCTTTGATTTGTTTTTGGTCTTCAACACCAGCTGGTGGGAAGGATCATTTTGTTTCTGTGCCGCCGTGGCGATCAACTTGAAGGATAGAGTGTCATTCTCAATCCTCAACAGTAATTCACGTACTACAATTGTAAAGGTGACTGTGGTGAACTTAAAAAGGCCCGTGATGACTGTGGGTGACCAAATATGGCCTAAACGTCATCATCAATGAGGCACAAAGCTATTTGGAGTCATGCTTTTAAATATGTACAAGGCCAAAAGTGCACCCAGGACTAGAAATTACTGCAGTGTATAAGCAGGTTTTAAAACACTGTGTCACAGGACGTACACTTCTATAGCTCAAACAACCATTGGTGTAAACAGGACTAAACAAGCCATACTGTTTTGATGTGCAGAAGGCTATTAATGTAAAAGGCCGGAAATCGCAGCCATGTGTAAACAGCTTTTGAGTACAGCTACAATGTATGTGCATTCATATTACCTAAACTCTCATTAATGTAACCGTGGCTAAAAGCTCCAGCACACGACCGGCCAATGATTTAAATTACATAACAACGATGGTGTAGCAAGTCAAGAGTTAAAGCAACCTGCTAATATATGCCCCTCAGGAAAATGCGTGTGTCTAAAATTAATCCTGGTGGAAAAACGGCTGAATGCTGGTAGTGCGGACCCGGGCAATAATTTACACTACGTGAGGACATAACGGTTTACGGCATTCATTAATAGAAACACGGCTGATTGCGGCAGACAGGACCAATTAAACTATGTAAGGTCATGACAGAAAAACATCTCGCATTGATGTGCCCATAGAAAACCAGCGTGTTGTGAAAATGGGTTCTACGGAGACTAAAATCAAAGCGAACATGCTGAAAACTGCCTCGAGGTTCAGCTTACTTGGCGTGCAAGTGCGGAACGTCTTATTCGCACTCCGGAGCTCGTCTAATGACAGAGCGGGCCAATGTGAAACTCCTATTAGTCATGCACGCATGGGTGCGGATGTGCCAGATGTCAGACTTGCTGACTCACCTAACTTCTGTTAAACCCGTTGACTTTGCGTGTGCTAATGTGAAGACATATACCCACTGGACAATGTACATTCAAAACTATGTGGACAGTGCAACAGAGTTATCTGTGTAATTGTTTTTAACAATGTAAATATCACCAATTTGAAAAATATGTATATGAGCCACCAAATGTAACCACAACGGAGTGGCCTT
This sequence comes from Lissotriton vulgaris, assembly GCF_964263255.1. NCBI lineage: Eukaryota > Metazoa > Chordata > Amphibia > Caudata > Salamandridae > Lissotriton > Lissotriton vulgaris. Next base: position 273,116 of record NW_028240703.1, on the reverse strand, counting down.
CTTAAATCAATCAATCAATCAATCAGAGGATTTGTAAAGCGCACTACTTACCCGCGAGGGTCTCAAGGCGCTGGGGACGGGACCGCTGTCAGTGGTCAAAGAGTCAGGTCTTGAGTAGACTCCTGAAAGTCTGCGGGTCCTCAGTTTGTCGTAGGAAGAGAGGGAAGGGTGTTCCAAGTCTTGGCGGCCCGGTGGGAGAAGGACCTACCCCCGGAAGTGGTTCTGAGGATACGTGGGATGGCGGCCTCTGAGAGGTCGGAGGAGTGGAGTTTCCTGTTGGGTACGTAGAATGAGAGTCGGTTGTTAAGGTAGGCTGGGCCAGTGTTGTGGAGTGCCCTCTGTGCGTGGGTCAGGAGTTTGAAGGAGATTCTTCTGTCGACAAGGAGCCAGTGCAGGTTTCTCAGGTGGGGGGTGATGTGGTCTCGGCGCGGGATGTCGAGGATCAGGCGTGCAGAGGCGTTCTGGATTCTTTGAAGTCTGTTGATGAGCTTGGACGGGGCTCCAGCATAGAGGGCGTTTCCGTAGTCGAGTCTGCTGCTGACGAGGGCGTGGATGACGGTTTTCTGTGTGTCTGTCGGGATGCATCTGTAGATCTTGTGGAGCATGCGGAGGGTGTAGAAGCAGGTGGAGGTGACTGCATTGACTTGGTTGGTCATGCTGAGTTTCGAGTCGAGAATGAATCCTAGGTTGCGTGCGTGGTTTGTTGGTATCGGGGGGTGCCCAGTGATGCGGGCCACCAGGAGTCGTACCAGGCTTAGGGGTTGGGCCCGAGGATGAGGATCTCCATTTTGTCTGTGTTCAGTTTGAGCCGGCTTTCTTCCATCCAGTCGGCGACGACCTTCATACCACGGTGGAGGTTGGATTTGGCAGTGAGGGGGTTCTTGGTGAGGGAGAGGATCAGTTGGGTGTCGTCAGCATAGGAGATTATGTTGAGGTTGTGTTGTCTGGCGATGCGTGCAAGTGGTGCCATGTAGATGTTGAATAGCATCGGGCTGAAGGATGATCCTTGCCGGACACCGCAGACGGTCTTGGTGATTCCGGAGTGGAACGGGGGGAGGCAGACTCTTCGGGTTCTATCGGAGAGGAAGGAGGTGGTCCAGTCCAGGGCCTTGTTGTGGAGGCGCGTGCGTTGTGTGTGATGTCAGACGGTTTCAAAGGCGGCGGAGAGGTCCAGGAGGATGAGGGCTGCTGTCTTGCCGTTGTCAAGTAGGTTTCTGATGTTGTCTGTGGCGGCGTTGAGGGCGGTCTCGGTGCTGTGGTTTCTGCGGAAGCCTGACTGGGAGGGCTCGAGGATGCTGTTGTCTTCTAGGTAGCGGGTGAGTTGGGTGTTGACGATCTTCTCAATGACTTTTGCTGGGAACGGAAGCAGGTAGATGGTCCGGAAGTTCTTGAGGTCACTCGGGTCCGCCTTGGGTTTCTTCAGTAGGGCGTTGATCTCGGTGTGTTTCCAGCTCTCAGGGAAGGTCGTGGTCTCGAAGGAGAGGTTGATGATGTTACATAGGTGGGGTGCGATGGAGCTGTCAGTTTTGTTGATGATGTGGTGGGGAAGAGGGTCGGATGGGGCACCTGAGTGGATGGCACTCATGGTTTTGATAGTGTCCTCGGTGTTCATGTTGGTCCAAGTAGTGAGGAGGTCGTGGTCAGCGGGGATCGGTGGGTCTGGTGTGGTGGGGTCATCAGGGTTTATCCGAGGGTTGAAGCTGTCACGTTGATCTTGCAGTGGAAGAAGGCAGCGAGGGTTTAGCACAGGGCTTGTGATGGCGGGATGTCTTGGGTCCAGGAGCTGGGGTTTGAGAGTTCCTTCACAATGTTAAAAAGCTCCTTGCTGTTGTGTGCGTTGTTGTCGAGGCGGTCTTTGAAGGAGGCCTTCTATGTAGTCCTGATGAGGTGGTGATGGTTACGGACGGCATCTTTGTTGGCTGCGCGGCTGTAGGGTGTTTTCTCGTTGTGCCAGATGTTTTCCAGTTTCCGACAGGTGCGCTTGGAGGCTAGGAGTTCCGAGGTGAACCAGCTGGCTCTCTGGCTGGCGCCTCTGTTGGTGTGCTGTCTCATTGGGGCTAAGGTGTCGGCGCAGTCTTCCATCCAGAGTCTGAGGGTGCGGGCCTCCTCCTCGGGGTTGGTGGGGTTGGTCGGTGGTTTGAGTGCGAGGTGTGTTTGTAGTAGTTCCTTGGTGACTTTGCCCCAGCGACGTTGGAGGATCTGTAGTGTGCGGTGATGTGTGACGGGTTTCCGGAAGGTGAAGTGGATCCAGTGGTGGTCGGTCCAGGTGAGTTCGGAAGTGTGGCTGAAGGCAACGTGGGGGCTGGAGGAGAAGATGTCATTCAGTGTGTGCCCGGCAATGTGGGTCGGTGTCGTGATGATCTGTTTCAGTGCGAGGGTGGTGAGGTAGTCAATCAGGGTGGAGGAGTTGCTGTCATTGTTGTTTTCCAGGTGGTAGTTCAGGTCTCCGAGGAGGATGTAGTCGGTGGAGGTCAGTGCGTGCGTGCTGATGAAGTCGGCGGTGGAGTTGCAGAATTGGGGGCGGGGTCCGGTGGTCTGTATATGAGGGTGCCTCTTAGGGTGGTCTTGGGATCCGTATGGATCTAGAAGTGCATGTGTTCGGCGGTGTTGAGGGTGTTGATGGTGTTTGTAGAGACCTTGATGGTGTTCTTGTGGATGATGGCAATTCCTCCTCCGACTCTGTTGGCACGGTCTCTGCGGGTGATCTTGTATCCGTCGGGGATGGCCACTGCGATGTCCGGGGAGGAGGCTTCGTTCATCCAGGTTTCGGTCAGGAAGGCGATGTCTGGTGATGTGGTGTTGAGTAGGTCCAAGAGCTCAACGGCATGTTTGCGTGCGGAGCCGGTGTTGAGCAGGATACATCGGAGCTGGTTGGTTTTCCTCGTAGTCGGTGTCTCAGCATCTTTGATGCAGGAGAAGCTGCAGTTCTGGCAGGTGAAAGGGCCGTGGGTGCACTTAGGGGTGGCCATGTGGCAGCTGAGTGCGATGAGTGTGTTGGCATCGTACCGGATGTGGGCTTCATGGATGGTGCGCGGTCCAGGGGTTCTGGCGCTGGGCACGGTCCAGGTGTGGACGGGCGCAGACGGGCTTGCCTTAGGCGCGCCAGTGGCGCGCCCGCTGCGTGCGTCCTCTGCGCTGCCTTGCAGCACCCGACATTTATGGGAAGGTGGGGAGGGAGACTCAGCTGGGAGGTGGGAGGTGGAGGGACAGGCAGCGAATGAGCACCAGGGTGGCGGAGCCACAGGGGAGCAGCGGTGGGAACTGGTGAAGCGCGGGGCGTGAGGAGGGAGCGGGGGCAAAGATCACTGGGGATAACGGGCACAGTCATACAACCGGGCAGGGGTACAGAAGGAAACAGGGGCACAGTCACACAACCGGGCAGGGGTACAGAAGGAAACAGGGGCACAGTCACACAACGAGGCTGGGGTACAGAAGGAAACAGAGGCACAGTTACACAACCAGGCAGGGGTACAGGGGAAAAGGGGCAGAGTCATACAGAACCGGGCAGGGGGGCAAACAAACCAGGCAGAGCGGCAAAACAGCAGCGGAGCAGACCTCAGGAGCAGAGTGGCACACAGGCGGCAAAACAGCGATGGAGCTGCAGCGGGGAGGGCGACCTACCTAGACAAGGTCAATGTCAATTAAAGTATGATGTAATTCGTACAATATGATTGGATAACTTGCACCCATTAAGACATGACGCCAAGGAATACTCCTATTATGCAGCGCGTATGCATTGTAGTCATCATGGGACAACTTTTCCTAAAACAGCACGTTCAACCACGCAAACACAAGGTCAACACGTTTAACAGAAGTTAGATGAGTCAGAAAGTCTGACATCTGGCACGTCCGCACCCATGCGCGCATGACTAATAGGAGTCTCACATGGGCCCGCTCTGTCATTAGACAAGCTCCGGAGTACGAGTAAGGCGTTCCGCACTTGCATGCCAAGTAAGTTGAACCTCGAGGCAGTTTTCAGCATTTTGGCTTTGTTTTTAGTCTCCGTAGAACCCATTTTCATAACACGCTATTTTTCTATGGGCCCATCAATGTGAGATGTTTTTCCGTCATGACCTTAGATAGTTTAATTGGTCTTGTCTGCCGCAATCAGCTGTGTTTATATTTATAAATGCCGTAACCCGTTATGTCCTCACGTAGTGTAAATTATTGCCCGGGTCCGCACTACCGCATTTAGACGTTTTTTCACCTAGGAATAATTTTAGACACATGCATTTTCTTGAGGGGCATACATTAGCAGGTTGCTTTAACTCTTGACTTGCTACACCATCATTGTTATGTAATTTAAATCTTTGGCGCTTTTAGCCACTGTTGCACTAATGCGAGTCTAGGTAATATGAACGCATATACATTGTAGCTGTACTCAAAACCTGTTTACACATGGCTGCCGTTTCCGGCCTTTTACATTAATAGCCTTGTGCACATTAAAACAGCATGGCTTGTTTAGTCCTGTTTACATCAATGGTTTTTTAAGCTATAGAAATACACGCACTGTGACACAGTGTTTTAAAACCTGCTTATACACTGTGGTCGTTTTTAGTCCTGGGTGCACTTTTGGTCTCGTACATATTTAAAAGCATGACTCCGAATAGCCTTTGTGCCTCATTGATGATGATGTTTAGGCCATATTTGGTCACCCACAGTCATCACAGGCCTTTTTAAGTTCACCACAGTCACCTTTACAATTGTAGTACGTATATCACTGTTGGGGATTGACAATGGCACTCTATCCTTCCAGATGATCGCCACAGCGGCACAGAAACAAAAGGATCTTCCCACCGGCTGGTGTTGAAGACCAACAACAAATCAAAAGAAAGTATGCATAGACCTTACCACATTACCTATACGATATGACTTACTACCCCGGTGAAAAGCCCTAATAGCTTCCTGTACTTAATTCTTTTCGTAGGAATCTATACCCTAGATGATCTGGAATTTGTTGGCCGACATCCTCCGCCATACAGTTGAAACCCTTTTTGTTGATACAATCGCCCATTATAACGTAAGCCGGTTCTGGCATTCCAACTGAGCGTATTTTAAACCCTGACACACATTAGGCCCTGACGTTGTATATTTTACATTTATAGGCTGTCCAACCTTTTGCAGTCCCGAGGAAGACCCGCCTCTAGATGCAGACAAATCAGCGCATCATATCTAGGGTCGAAACGTCAATGTTCTGTCTATGTATCGGTCCACACAGAGTTTCAACAAACTAAAGAAAATAATTGATCAGTTTTTGAAACAAGTGTAAATATTAGTGGACACACGTGATTTAAATATTGTATATATATGTATGTTTATGATTATGTTTACTGTCTAATTTTCCGTTGAGCATCCAGTCAAGAGTCACTACTCACTTTTCAAGTGTACATTCTGTTTACTTATTGTGTGCTCTGGACAGCTTCCAAAGATTCAAACCGTGAATATGGATAAAATACAGAATTTTGCCTAGATCTTCTTTTGTGGTCATGTGTTTGTTTTTGTTTTCATCATTTTTCCTTAGGAATCGTTTTTTCACAATTGTATATACAGTATATCTTCAATGTAAATGTGTTTTCCAACAGAACCATTGCTCTCCTTTAGTTAATCTACCCATGTTGTGAGGGTTACCCCATTACGTTAAATAGTCGCATTCATGGAGAAGCTGCTGCAGTCGCATCTTGGATGTCGCCGCTGTCGTTCTCGCATTGTGCGGAAGCATCTCGCAAACGTCGGAGAAGAGTGCTGCAGCTGAGGCTGTTGCCCGTCGCATCCTTGAACAAGGGTGTCGCCGCAGCAGCTGATGCATTGAATGGAGACTTCTCACATCATCGGAGAAGCGTGCCACATCTGGAAGATATTCACGTCTTTATTTCTTTGCACAGGAACTTTGCCGCATTTCCATCACTGCAATACTTTTGTTGTGGAAGCGCCACGCATTGTAAGGTACATTGACTTAAAGTGTCACATTTTTAAGAACTGAACTGAACTAAGCTAAAACTACCATCTTAAGTATAGTATTGTGGATTTTTGTCGTTTATGGTCTTGTGTTAAGTCTATATGAAGAATACTTATTTTAAATATACAACTGTGTGTTGTCCATCTGTAGTGTTGTCACCTGATTACTGTATGTGGTCACAAATGATTTACACACTGCCTCTGAGACAAGCCTCTCTGCTCATGCCAAGCTACCAAGGGGGTGAGCAGGGTTTATTTTAGGAGTGTACCCCCTTACCCTGGCTAGAGGCGAGGGTCCCTATTTGTCACAAGTACCTACCTGTGCCAACTAGAGACCCCCAAATCTAACATTGGTGGTCAGCGCTGAGGATTCTGGACTTGCATTTGTGACTCATCATCAATCATTTATTGTTAAATTAATAAAAATCATTACAATATAAAATTAGAAAGTCGACCACACATGTACAGAACGGATTGTTGTTAAAAAAGCTTCAAAAGAAAGCAATGGTTTTAAAACTTTGCCTTGTATCCCTCCACACAGCAAAAAATGACTCTATTGACTTTAACGTCCCACGTGGCACATAACACCTTACTCAAAAGGACTTTAGTTGTTCGCTAACAGTCCTGAAGGAGCTTTCTTACTTTAATCATGAATTTAAGGCCTCGACTGGTCAGAATTGAAGATGATCCTCCCAGCCAGGTTATGACCGCCTGCCGACATGTTCTTATATTCAATTGGATGAAAATGTCCCGTAAAAACAATCTTCTTGATGCCATAAGAGCTGGGCACACACAAAACAGATGGATTAGTGTTTCATTGTGGTATCCGCACAATCTGCATTGGAGACTTCCTTCTTGGTACTTCCAGGATGGTCTTAGGTCCTTGCAGTCGTGGAGACCCATACGGTAATTTGTGTAGATTTTTTTCAAGTTTTGACTAAAGTGAGTACCCCGGTAAACCTGTGGTAATTGGAGATTATAAGACGAAATTACTGTCCAGGCATGACGTCTGTGGGTCAATGATTTTTTGTCCTCTAATAGTGACTTCCTTTTAGCAATTGAGTTAGCAATTCTACTGAAAAAAGCTTGGTCTATTTTTTTATTCCAAGCTTCTTGTAGGTCGAGCTTGGAGTGGCATGTTCGCAAATAGGTAGCCCATGGGTTTGACGAGGGCTGAGCGGTTGTTCCGTTGCCGATGGGCCCAACACCACAGGAGTGAAGAATGTCCCAATCCTCTGCCCTCACCGTGACCCCCAACACCCGCAATCAAAACGGATGGTGGAGAAAACGACGCCGAGAGAAGGTGGGTAACAAAACAAGGGAACCCAAGGTCTTGGGGAACACAACTCGTCTCCTCTGGTTTCTTGGCAGCTGACAGCTTGACACAGACGAGACCGCTAAAATGAAAGAAGGGCACAAGATTAAATACACCCCTATTACTATGACAAGTGCCAAGTACACACTTGTTAGGGATTAGCCGGCTTTTTTCCTTTCCTTCTTTGATTCTGGGAGCCTGGGTTCCCTGGTGTCCTCCTTCTGTTTCCTCGTTCCTGGTAGCATCCGCCCCTTTCCCCTCATTTCCATATAGGACTCCAGCACCAGTGCTCGGTGCTTGGTTTCTTACCTGGTTGGCGTTTCTTTTGTCTGGATTGAGAGCTGGGAGTTAGCACGTCTCGTTGTGGTGGCGAGTTCTTCCGCAGAAGCGGACTAGCTGGAAGCAGTGCCGCGCTGAACGAGGCTTCGTTTATGCTGCCCGGATGGGTTACACGTCGGACGCCTTCCCGCTTGTCGTCATTTCATCGGAGTAGTAAGCAGAGCGTCGGATCTTAGGAGCTCGATTACTAACTTGGGACTTACACTTTTGTTTTATTTTTGTTGGGATCGAGAGTTTTTCCTTAGTACAGAGGGAACTACGGCAATGCCGATTTCCGGGTTTTGAGTACCCGTTGCGCATCGTTATGTGAACGCATGGACTGTTTTACGAAGCATTTCTAGCTTCTGGCGTTATACATAGAACGCGCTTTAGTTTGTGGCCACAATTAGGTTACGTTTTTGCGATTACAGCGGAGATTGCTGTTATTCACGTTTTCAGGGGTTTTTTCTGTCAGAAGCATGACTTTTTCCCCTTCATGAATTGAACGCTGGGCTCCAGGGAGTCGGTCTAAAGTTTATCCTGTTTGGACAATCATTTCCCCTTTGGAGGTTTCAGCTATGTTACACAAGTAAGGAGGGGAATTGGGTTGTGTTGGGCATAGAAACGTGTGTGTGGATAAGGATTCAGGTGGGAGGACACTGGGATATTGTGTTAACGTTCTGTTCTTCTTCTGTGTTTCTTCTCTTCTTTTTGCTGCAGGTTAGAAGACCTTTCCCTACTTGCCAGAAGAGGGTCTGCCTAGCCGTAACATAGAAAGAGCCTTGGCGTTTCTCTTTCTTTGTTTTATATTTTCCTACCTTCTCCCTTTGCTCGGTCCGCGGGCACGCTGTGATAATAAGGGCGTGTTGCGTTCCGAGTGGGGGCAGAGGAGTGGGGCCATCCTCGCTTCTGTGGTGTGGGTCGAGTTGGGGAGAGATCCAACAACACGCAAACCACCGACCTCCCTGCTTACCGCGGATAATAAACGGGTGTAGCTTGATACGAAACAGGAATTCTTCCACTGCAATTGTATTGGTTGTTTCTTTGCGTAACCCCAGACCAACCACGCCCCCTCTGGAAACACCGAGAATGACTAAGGGGGTGGAATTCACAATTCTTTGGACAAAAAAGGGACAGGGGAAAAATGGTATCACGGGAATATAAAAGACACCCAAAAAACCCCTGCAATCTAAAAAGGAACACGAAGGTAGCGCAAAAACGGCCGTTATTCAGCTCCTTCGTGAAACCACCCAAACAATGCACATAACAAGATGGTTTGGATACAAAAAAAGGGATAATTACGGGACAATACAACTCAAGGAAACGCAGCCGCGAATCCTGAATGTCACCAAAGATAAAAACAGGTCCCCAATAAAAGGATTCAGTAGTGCCCAAGGGAATAGGAAAACAGGGGGGGCAGGGAAAAAAGGGGGGGGTCAAAACCCAGCACTAGAAAAGACCGCTGGAATGGAGCTCGAAGGAAGGGAAACAAGGTAGAACCACAGGAACAGGAATCACACGGCAAGGGAGTAAGGGACCAATAAAGAAACCAAGCCCCTGTTTCCTGTTGGCAGCCCCTTTTTAAAGCGAGCCCTAGGGAGCGTCCATAAATTCACATATGCACTTGGCACTTTTAAGGATAATTCTCTAACGGGGAACTAGACAAAAGGACCCAGACCCCCTTGAACCCCAACAGTACCCCCTCCCGAAAGCCTCCCTACAGGCCTTGGCTTCCCAGGGTGCAGGCGATGAAACAGACGAACCAACCGGGCAGCATGAACCCTACTTGCAGGAACCCAAGAAAGATCCTCTGGGGGATAACCCTTCCAGTCAATTAGATAATACAGCCGTCCCTTCATCCGCTTGGAATTCAAAACAGTTTCAACCTCATACTCCACGTTATCATCTATTAAAACGGGAGGAGGAGGTGGCAACTCTTGAGAAGTGGTGACGTATGGCTTCAACAGAGAGGTGTGAAATACAGGATGAATACCATACTCGACCGGTAAAGCCAACCTGACCACAACTGGATTCACCACCTTCTGGACAGGAAAGAGACCTACAAACCGAGGGTGTAATTTTCTTGGTCCTGGCAACTTCAGATTCTTCGTTGATAACCAAACCGTATCTCCAACTGCATACAGTGGAGCTGGCCGTCTATGCCTATCTGCCTGTACCTTCATGGCTTTTTTGGACTCCAATAATTGCTGTTGGGCTTTCTTCCAGATATCAATCAAACCCCTACTCAGGGAATCCACTGCTGGTACCCTCTCAGATGGCTAAATAGGAATTGTCTTGGAATGGAACCCCATTGAACAATAAAACTGTGACATACCTAAAGCCGAGTGCATGCTGTTATTATATGCAAACTCAGCCACAGGAAGGGGTTGTACCCAACTGCCCGTCAGTGACGTTAGCAAACAGCGCAAATACTGCTCCATGGTTTGATTGGTACGCTCTGTTTGCCCGTCGCTTTGTGGATGGTAAGCTGTTGACAAACGTATTTCCATCTTTAGTGATTGACACGGGGCAGTCCAAAAATGTGAAACAAACTGTGCCCTTCTATCTGATACGATGGCTGTAGGAACCCCATGCAGTCGGATCACTTGTGCCATAAACACATCAGCCAATTCCCTAGATGTAGGTAACCCTGGCAAAGGAACAAAGTGAGCCATTTTTGTGAATAAATCCACAACAACTAAAATGGCGTAAACCCTGAATCAAGCGGCAAATCGGTCACAAAGTCCATACTGACCGTATGCCAGGGGAAAGGAGGCACTGACAATGGGTGCAACAACCTAGACGGAGACATGTGCGAGGACTTACTAACAGCACACACCGGGCATGAGGCCACAAATACCTGTACATCATGGGCCAGAGACTTCCACCAAAACCAACGCATACACAGCTCTTTGGTCTTATTGACCCCTGGATGCCCAACCAAGGATGATGAATGACAATATGTAATAACCAGTGTACGCAATTCGGGGGGCACAAACAACTTCTTTGCCTGATACAATAACCCGTCCTTTAACGTCAATCCAGGTTCCGACAACCACGGAGCCAGATCCAACTGCTTCATTTCATCCTGCACTTTAACCATGAAATCATCCATGGAGGTACAACCAACTATCTTATCACCAGGAATCATAAAACAGGACTACTCCGTCTTGTCTCCTTGTGATGGATCCGCATAAATCCGAGATAATGCATCAGATTTCCCCTGTTGAGCAGCTGGCCTATACGTGATGGTAAAATCGTATTCATTAAAGAATAGCACCCATCTCATCTGTCTGGGAGTTAAAGCCCTAGCAGACCGGAAAAACTCCAAGTTCTTGTGATCCGTAGAGATGGTAATGGGGTGACGAGCCCCCCAAAGATAATGGCGCCATTCCTCAAAAGACAGCTTTATGGCCAATAGTTCCCTTTCGGCTATTGTATAATTCTGCTCAGCAGGTAGTAGTTTCTTTGAAAAATACGCGATTGGATGCATCAACCCAGATTCATTGTCACGCTGAGACAACACGCCCCCAACGGCTAGCTGGGACGTATCCGCCTCGACATAAAATAGAAGAGCAGGATCAGGATGCATCAACACAGGAGCAGATGTAAATAGCCCAATCAATCTTTCCAAAGCCAAAAGCCAAAGGCGTCCACTCAAAGACCACTCCCTTCTTCAACAATGAAGTCATAGGCGAAACAATGTCAGAGAAATGACTGGTAAAACGCCTGTAGAAGTTGGCGAAACCAAGTAGCACCTGTATATCCTTAACACATGTGGGGGTGGGCCAGTTAACAATAGCCTCGATCTTCCGGGGATCCATTTTTATACCATCCGCAGCTATCAGGAATCCCAAAAACTCAACATGTGTTGCACTGAAAGAGCATTAATCAAGCTTGACAAATAAACAGTGTTCCAACAACTTAGACAAAACCTGTGAAACATGAGCATCATGTTCCTCAAAGGACGGGGAAAAAACCAAAATATCATCAATGTAAACAATCACACTTACATCCAAAAACTCATGCAAAACCTCATTTATAAAAAACTGAAAAGCGGCAGGGGCGTTACACAAACCAAAAGGCATAACACAATATTCAAACAAACCAAACTTAGTATGGAACGCCGATTTCCATTCGTCGCCCTCGCGGATGCGAATGAGATGGTAAGCACCTCTTAAATCAAGCTTTGTGAACAATTTGGCATGTCGCAGCTGGTCTAACAACACCGGTATAAGAGGTAATGAGTACTTGTTCTTTATTGTGACCTTATTGAACGCTCTGTAGTCCACGCAAGCACGAAGATCACCCTCCTTCTTCGGTATAAAAAATATGGAAGAAGACACAGGCAAAGAAGAAGGCCGAATAAATCCTTTCTTTAACATTTCATCCAAATACTGGCGTAGATGTTTCTCCTCTGGCTCCGACAACGCATAAACCCTACTACAGGGCAAAATGGCCCCCGGAACCAAATCAATACGGCAATCAAAAGCCCTGTGTGGTGGCAATACACACACCTGGTCCTTATCAAACACCTCCTTATATGCTACAAACGAAGGAGGCAAACCGTTCTGATCGCAACCACTCGCTGCACAAGACAACGGAGACACCCAATCAGTCGCCTCACAATAACAGTGAAGAATACAATACTCCGAATCACGCATAACCAGCCTCCGCGCCCAATCGATTCTGGGATTATGGGCCTGTAACGAGGGTACCCCTAGTACCACTCCAAAGGCCGGTGCGGCAATCAGATCGAAACAGACCGTCTCAGAATGCCCATTATCGAATGTCATCAACAAAGGTTCGGTTTGTCGAACGATCGACCCAGAAGTTAGCTCCGTGCCGTCAATAGCCCTCACCGGTTCAGGTTGTATCTTCATCACACAGGGAACCATCAACGACTCGGCCAACCCAATGTCCATAAAGTTCCCTGTGGCCCCACAATCCAGTAATACCGACAAGGAAGCTCTACCACAAGATGAATAAGCGAAGCAAGCCGATACCGTGAAATGATGCAGGACTCTTTGAACTGCCCCTTGTACATCATATGGGTTAGAGAAACCTCTTTCATGGTCTAAAGGACGCTCATAATCCCTTCCCACAAAAGCCAAAGCCTTATTCTCCGTGATCCGGGACGGGTTCACTGGACACTCTCGAACAAAGGGTCCACCCCTCCCACAATACAAACACAACTGCAACAAGGGCCTTCGCTCCTTTTCCTCCTTGGATAAGGGACCCCGCACCCCACCCAAAGGCATAGGTTCAGGATCTGTTTTCACACCCCCATTCTCAGATGTTTCTCTCTTGATTACAGTTGTTCTTGGGGGTAAAAACCTAATCTTTTCCCCTTTTCTTTCTCTCATTCGATGGTTGAGTTTGACAACCAAATCGATGAACTCAACACAATCTGCAGGGGGGTCTACAACCTGAGAGACTATATCTTTTAAGTCCTCGCACAAGCCCTGATAAAACAAAGAGGTTCTTTTTGCCATGGGCCATTGTGTCTCTGCTACTAGGCGATTAAAAGTAGCCACATAACCCAAAAGATCCTGCTTACCCTGCCGTAGTTTTAACAATTCAACATCACTTGCCTGCATAAAAGCATGCTTAGCAAACAAACTATGCATCTGGTTCTTAAAGGCCGGGAAACTATTCAATACAGCATCATTGTTTTCCACTAAGGGGACCGCCCAGCTAGCTGCAGTACCCGAAAGATATGAGATCACAAACGCAACTTTAGTAGTGTCGTCAGGAAAATCGGTTGGTCGACACATAAAGTGCAAATGGCACTGGTTCATAAATATAGCTTCTCTGCTACTATCTCCGGTAAACCTCTCTGGAGCTGCTAGAGGCACAGGCACAGGAGTGTTCACTGTAACGGACAAAGGAGAAGAAGAACCGCTCTGCCCACCACTCCTCTCATATTTAAATGTGGCTGGCTGAATCAATGGGGGCTTAGTCTTAACTTCACTCAGTGTCCCCCGTAATTCCTGATTCTCCTGACGCCGGGATTGAACTTCACCCTGTATATGCGCTAAAGCCTGCATAATATCCTGCATCGAAGAAGCCCCCCCTGCTGCCTCCTCATCCATTCTTCACTCGGGCGGTGTGTTAACTCGTGGGCTTGGTTTTCTGTTCCGTTGCCGACAGGCCCAACACCGCAGGAGTGAAGAACGTCCCAATCCTCTGCCCTCACCGTGACCCCCAACACCCGCAATCAAAACGGATGGTGGAGAACACGATGCCGGGAGAAGGTGGGTAACAAAACAAGGGAACCCAAGGTCTTGGGGAACACAACTCGTCTCCTCTGGCTTCTTGGCAGCTGACAGCTTGACACAGACGAGACCGCTAAAATGAAAGAAGGGGACAAGATTAAATACACCCCTATTACTATGACCAGTGCCAAGTACACACGCAAACCACCGACCTCCCTGCTTACCCCGGATAACAAACGGGTGTAGCTTGATACGAAACAGGAATTCTTCCACTGCAATCGTATTGGTTGTTTCTTTGCGTAACCCCAGACCAACCACGCCCCCTCGGGAAACACCGAGAATGACTAAGGGGGTGGAATTCACAATTCTTTGGACAAAAAAGGGACAGGGGAAAAATGGTATCACAGGAATATGAAAGACACCCAAAAAAAACCCTGCAATCTAAAAAAGAACACGAAGGTAGCGCAAAAACGGCCGTATTCAGCTCCTTCGTGAAACCACCCAAACAATGTGCATAACAAGATGGTTTGGATACAAAAAAAGGGATAATTACGGGACGATACAACTCAAGGAAACGCAGCCGCGAATCCTGAACGTCACCAAAGATCAAAAACAGGTCCCCAATAAAAGGATTCAGTAGTGCCCAAGGGAATAGGAAAACAGGGGGGGGGGCAGGGAAAAAAGGGGGGGGTCAAAACCCAGCACTAGAAAAGACCGCTGGAATGGAGCTCAAAGGAAGGGAAACAAGGTAGAACCACAGGAACAGGAATCACACGGCAAGGGACCAATAAAGAAACCAAGCCCCTGTTTCCTGTTGGCAGACCCTTTTTAAAGTGAGCCCTAGGGAGCGTCCATAAATTCACATATGCACTTGGCACATTTAAGGATAATTCACTAACGGGGAACTAGACAAAAGGACCCAGGCCCCCTTGAACCCCAACAGCGGTGTTGGGGTGTACGTCTTGCTAACAAATGCTATTTATGGACTCTGGTTCAGCCGAACGGAGTTTATGGCAAAGTTTTAAAAATCTTGACATTGATCGAATTATTTGATTTTGTAGTCTAAATTCAAGACGCACCTCGGCCATAGATATGGATTTGGGAAAATTAAATACAGCCTTGTACATTTTATTTTGTAAATCATTTAGTAACCCGGCCTCCTCTTCAAGCCATGTCGCCAAACCGTAAGATAGAGTGGGGAGGATCTGATTGCCCATTACTTTTAGAAGGTGCGTTTGGTTTGGGACGTCCAGTTTTAGTTGGAGTTGCCTATATGCGTAGATTAGCATTTGTGTCCTTGCTTTTAATGCCAGCTTATGATCTTCTTTGGAGTTACCTTGGCCGATGGTCACACCCAGGTACCGATAAGATTGCTGTTCCTCCAACGGTAGGTTGTTAAATGACCACCTATTTTTAATGCTCTTACGCTCCATTAGTCGCACTACTTTTGTTTTTTCCCTGTTTAGTTCCAGGTGTTCTTGATCTAAGTAGGTTTGTAGAGTGTTTATTAATCTTTGCAGACCTATTGGGTGGAGAAGGTGGCTCAGGGGTTAGAGGCGGCAGACCCGGAAGCTGAGATCGGTCCTGGACCAGGGTTCAATTCCCCGCCTCGGCGGGTCTTGGGCTCAAAAAAATTCCACGGACTTGATAATTCTCGTTCCGGTGCCTACTCAACTCATGGGTTCACACTCTGCGACTCTGGGCAATAGCTTGCTTAATCTCCACTATGGCCCCTCGCGGCGGGATGCCTGGCTTTCACCTTGTGGATACCCTGCTGGGGTTATCTCACAGGGGAATACCAGGACGGGTTCCCAAGGCAAGCGCCTTGATGCCTTCGGGTGATACGTGCGCTATATAAATCGCAATACATTTACATACATACATTTACATATTGGGGTTCTACTTAAGAGGACGATGTCATCCGCAAATTGCAGTATTAGGATAGAAGTGTCGCCGAGTTTGGGAGCATGACTTTCAATCCGTACAAAAGTGTTACCTAGATCCGCAAGGTATAGGCTAAATAGGCACGGGGCCAGGACACAGCCCTGTTTTAATCCGTCCTGGGTTTCCATTTTTGACGTTAGGCTTGTTTCTTGGCCTTGTTTGACCCTTGCACAGCATTTAATAGATTCTTAGGCAGCCCCCGCTCTTTGAGCTTTGCCCAAAGTCTCCACCTGCTCACTCGGTCGAATGCAGCTCTAATATCAATAAAGCACCCATATAGCTGATGGTTCTTTGTTTTGGCTCTTTCCATCAACAGGGCGAGGGCTGTGAGGTTTGTTGTTGTCCCCATCCCATTTCTAAATCCAATTTGGTAGCTGGGAATTAAGTTGGTATTATCCACCCAGGCTTGGATCTCCTCCAAGATGCATGAAGCATAAAGTTTTGCTTCCACATCTATTAGGGAGATCAACCTGTAATTCTGTGGAAGTCTTCTGTGACCTTTTTTAAAAATTGGGTGGATGATATTTCCTTTCCATGATGGAGGCATCTGATTTTGGGAGAGAACTTGATTGAACAGAGCTGTTAGGTGTTTAGCCCAAAAATCCTCGTTATGTTTAAATACCCATTAGGGAGTCCATTTGGTCCGGGTGCACCATCGGATATAAGGTTGTGGATAAGCCTTTTAACTCTTTCACTGGAGATTATTGATAGCAGTTTAGTCAGCCGTTTTTCCCAGTCTAAGTTGGTGGGGGTTATTTGGGTGTCTGTTGTTTTTTGGCATTGAGTCTTTTCAATGGGGGTGAGTTCCCTTTTTAAATAGAGGTTCTTTACGTGGTCTTCCCAACCTTGGTTGGTGATGCCGTTCTTTAATTTGTTAATGATGCCCCAGAAGTCCCGCGTGTTTCGATTTTTACTTGCAAGAAGCAATTTTACCCACAGCGCTTTTTTGTGTTTAGCTTTTGCCGACCACATCATTTTACGGTATTTACTTCTCAATTTTCTAACAAGGGCGTAATTTGGGTTAGTTCCCTGGTTCTTATCCCTTAGCATCTTCCATTGCTCCTGGGCAATTTTCCTCTTTTCTTGCCTTAATTCCGAGGTGAACCAAGGTTCTCTCAGGACTCTTGACCCGTATTGTGAGGTGGGAGGGGTGGAGTGTTTGAGAGTCAAGGACTCTAACATATTTTCCCAAATCGTAACATAGTTTCCGCCTTGGTGGTGTTCATGTTCTGACAAAAAATTACTCGCTGTTTCTTGAATGGCTTTCATTTCACAACCTCTCCATCGTAGTCTTCGTAAATTAAAGGTCTGAGATTGATGGGAGAGAGAGATTAACTTTTCGGACGAGGTCACCCCCAAATGTATCCGTATGATTTGGGGCATATGGTCGCTTTCAGTTTGTGGGACTATCTCGTAGTCCACAATGGCGTCTAACAAGCTATCGCTGGTTAATGTAAAATCAATAGTTGACATAACCTTGCCACTCATGTAAGCTGGTACTGACGGTAAAGTACCCGTCTTTGTCGATTTTAGAATTGTTATTCCCAGTGTTCGCAGTTTTCTCTGAAGGAGCAGATTATTCCCTTCTCGGGGTTTTGACCTCAAGTTGTGAGAGAGTGACTCGACCCGTGTTAAATTGTCATTAAAATCTCCTGATATTATCAACAGACTTTGAGAGTTTGATTTCTGAAGAGCTGCAATGAGTTTGGCAAGTATGGTCATTTTCTCTTTTTTAGTTGACCGATCGGGGTGGATGTATACGTTTATTAATAACAGTTGGTGCTGGGGTATTGTTGTAATTTTTATTACTTGAACCAGCTCAGCCCCACATCCTGATTTTCAGATTCCCAGTTATATTTTTGTGTGACCTAAGTCGATAGCCCTCCACAAGAGTGGCCGAAGTTGGACGATCTCTCTGCGAGTATATGGTTTTCTGAGAAACCGGGGATGGCAGGGGCTACCGAATTCCAGGTCTCATGTAGCAAGATGATGTCCTGATTTTGGAAAAAGAATTGTGTCTCAAGATCCTGGTCCATGCTACTGAATCCGTGGATGTTCCAGCTGCATATGTTAATAATAACGAATGTTTCTTGACCATGCTCGCGTCTTTAATCCATGTAACTACAGATGTTGTCTTATTTGTTTTAGGAATTCTTCTGGTTAAGAGTCGTCGGGATCCATGACCAATCCTGACTGGGGGGCCCTCCTGTTTGTGTCTTGAGAGGGCTCATGTTTGTTGTTCCAAGAGGGTGATCCTGAGAGGCTGATGGGACTCCCTGGAGGCAAGATAGCTGCTTACAACTAATTCGATCCTCCCCACTTGGATTTAATGTGTTATTTGAAATTGGGTAAGGATATCTCGGCGTTGTGTGCAGTGTAAGGGTTCTTCCCCAGCCCTCAAATGATCCTCTGTTAACAATGATCTTAACAGCTGTCTCCTTAGAAGCCCAGGTGGTCACTGAGTCTTCGATGTCTGAGTTATCTTTGTTTTGACAAAACTCAACTACTACTAAGTCTTGAGTAGCTATGCCCCTTAGCTCTGGAATTAGACTTGCATTTGGGACTCATGTACAGTGATTGGTGAACACTACCAGTGAGTGCAGACCAAAATGCAACCTCATATTTTTTGGTAGATTTCTTTTTGGGATTTTCTATTTTTGAGAGATGCCAAATTCAACTGCCATGGAGGGAACAGAATCCATAGCCTCTGTTGATTGTGATTGGGAAAAGGAAAGGCTGGAAAGCTACAAAGTAAAACAGCTGAAGTACTTCTGCAAGAAATTCAATGTTTTCACTAATGGGTTCAAAAGGAAGGAAGAGTTCTACAAGGTGCTGAGGGTCTGGGTAGAAGCAAGGAAAACCCCTGAGAATGAGGATGGGGTGAGATTGCAGATATACAGCTGGAAGGGCCAGTGAGTCCAGGAGGAAGGAGAGCACCTCCCCCACAGGTAGCAGTGTTTTTGGCAAGAGTCTGTCTCCAGAGGAGCTGGAGGACAGACAAAGATGCAGAAGGCATTAGATGGAGCTGATCAAACTGAAGTTAAATGGGCAGTTGGAATTAGAAGTGCAAACCAGGAAGTTAGCCCTGGAAGAAAATAAATTGCAGTTTGAGCATGAAAAGGTTTTGAGGGAGTTTGAATTGGAGGCCAAGAGATTACTCCCTCTGGTGGCAGCATACCGTCAGCACCTGTGGAAGGTAGAGTGTATATTCCTAAGGATGTGGTAAAGGAATTTTATAAGAATGATGATATTGGGCAGTGGTTCAGAGCCTATGAGGTAGCCATGTCTTCCCACCAGGTCCCTGAGAGAGATTGGGGAGCAGGGTTGTGGGGACGGTTCCTTAGTGAGGGGCGGGACACACTGTTAGACTTGCCTTCTGCAGTCCATAATTCTTATAGCCACATGAAGGATGCCTCAATGTCTAGATGTGGTTTAACCCTTGAACTCTATAGGCAGAGGTTCAGGAGTTGCAAAAAGATAGAGAACAGTACCTGGGTGGAATATGTCCCTTTCTTTTGCAGAGCATTGGATGGTTGGGTGAAGGGCAGCAAAGTTAATGATTTTCAATGTCTCTTTGATTTGATTGCATGGGAGCACTTGTCCAATAATTGTTTTACAGAGATGGGCGAGCACCTGATTGATAGCAGGCTTACTAACCCTAGGAAGCTTGCTGAGGAGGCGGACCGCTAGGTGAGCACCAGGGTCCACAAGGGTCACATGGGAGACTCAGACAAAGGTGGGCAGGGTCCCCAGCAGAAGAGTGGGGGGTACAAGGTAAACAGAAGGAATTCCGTAAAGGGCCCCAAAGTAATTCACCAGGGAACCAAGGGAAAGGTTTCCGGCCTCCCCCTGAGAGAAAGCAAGGGGTCCCGACAGGTATTCCTGTTCCCCAGGGACCACTGAAGTGTTACAAATGTGGGGACCTGAGTCATAAGGCGAATGATCCCAGGTGCCACCTATTTGATAAAGCAGCACCCACTGGTGCTCCACCCCAGCAGATGGCGAGTGTAGCCCTGGGGGAGGAGATTGGTGTCCAAGGTGGGTGGGGTTCTACAGAGATGTCCGTTGTCTCTTTAGGAGACTATGAGGTGGTCCCAGGGACCCAGCTGCCCAACAACACTAAAAAATATGGGCAGTGGGTGACCATCAATGGCCACCAGGTGGAGGCTCTTAGAGATACAGAAGCCAGTGTGACAGCTGTCAAGTGTCACCTGGTGTCTCAAGAGCAGATTGTCCCTCATGCATTTTGCCGAGTTGTTGCTGTCGACAACACAGATAGCCATTGTCCAATGGCTCAGATTCCCTTTGAGTAGGGGGTCTCTGGTACTCTGTTGACTGTTTGTTGCGGAACGATTTAGAGAGCTCACCTTGGGGAAAGGTAGAGAAGAGTACTCACTTAGAGATGGTGGGTCTACCTGACTGGGCGTGTGTGACCACCCGGTCAATGGCAGCCCGTAGGGGTGTTCTAGAAGACCTGGAGTCTGAGTGGGAGGCCCAGGAACCTGCCTTAGAGAAAAGAGGCAGGGGCACGGGAAACCGGCCCCCGAAGTTCCCACGGCCCATGAGGAGGTAGACCCTGAGGGGGATGCCCTGGAGCCTACCGGGGAGCAGGTTGCTGAACTGGGGGACCTGCCTGAGCTGACCCATTGGCAGCAGGATGGAGGCCCCTCCAGGGAAGAATTCTGCCAGGAGCAGAGAGAAAGCCCTTCTCTTCAGGGCTTGCAGCAACAGACTGTAAGCCAGGCAGCAGGTGATCAGTACGGATCACATTGGATCTACTGAGAGAATAGTCGCCTGTATAGTGAGCCTAAGGTTGCCTGAGCCTGGGTCAGCCCATGTGCTGGTGGTACCCCAGCGCTTCAGAGCCTTTCTACTGGGGCTGGCTCATGATGTACAATTGGCAGGACATTTGGGGCAGGACAAGACCTTTGAGAGGCTTGTCACCCACTTTCGTTGGCCCCAAATGTGCAAGAGTTCAGACACTCATTGCAGGACATGTCAGACATGCCAGGCAAGTGGAAAGACTGGGAAGAAGCAGAAGGCTCCCCTCCAGCCATTCCTCGTGGTCAGCACCCATCTTTGAATGGGTGGGTATTGACATTGTGGGGCCACTGGACCCCAAGACAGCCATGGGCAACAGGTTCATCCTGATTTTGCTGGACCATGCCACCCGGTACCCAGAAGCCATAACTCTGAGGACAGTGACGACCCCCGCGTTGGGACGAGCACTGATGGGAATTTTCTCCCGAGTGGGATTCCCTCGAGAGGTAGTGTCTGACCGGAGCAGCAACTTCATTTCTAAGTGTATGAAGTCCCTGTGGCAGGAGTGTGGGGTAACTTACAAGTTTACCACCCCTTACCAACCCCAAGGAAATGGGTTGGTTGAAAGCTTTAACTGAACCCTAATGGGCATGATTATGGGTCTTGAGAAACCTATGAGGCATAAGTGGGACGTCCTCTCACCATGCCTGTTGTTTGCATACCGTGAGGTGCCACAGAAATCTCTAAGGTTCAGTCCCTTTGAGCTTCTCTATGGACACCCAGTCAGAGGACCTCTGAGTCTGGTCAAAGAAGGCTGGGAGCAATCTCCCAGGAAACCTTCCCCGGATGTATATAGCTACATGCTGGCCTTCAGGAACCAGACTTGGCGTTTACGACAACTCGCTGAGGCGAATCTGGAAGCCAGCCAGAAGGAGATGAAGCGATTGTATAACCAGAATGCCACTCTGGTAGAACTTAAGCCTGGTCAGAAAGTGTGGGTCATGGCCGCAGTGGAGCCCTGCACGCTGCAAGATAAGTGGACCAGACCATTTGAGGTTGTGGAGCGCAAGAGTCCAGTTACCTAATTGGTGGGCTTGCGGTTTCCCAGGAACCCCTTGCGGGTCCTGCATGTCAACCGCCTTAGGCCCCATGTAGAGCGGTCCGAAGTAGGCATGCTCCTAGCAACACATGCTGGAATGGAGGCGGAGACTGAGCCTCTTACTGACCACCTGTCCACAACAGAGCAAGATGGGTCAGTGGATGGTGTTAACCTCTCTCCCACCCTGACCCCTGAGCAACAGGATGACTGCCGCCAGTTGCTGGGACAGTTTTCTGATCTGTTCTACCTGGTTCCTGGTATCACAGATTGGTGCGTCCACGACGTGGATACAAGAGACAGCTTGCCTGTGAAGCACATACCTTACAGGGTAACTGACAGGGTGAGGGCTTGCATCAAAGAGGAGGTCTCAAAGATGCTTGCGTTAGGGGTGATTGAGTCCTCTAGCAGTCCTTGGGCCAGCCCAGTGGTCTTGGTCCCAAAGGCTGTCGCGCTGGGTGCCTAACCCGAACTCCGGTTCTGTGTGGACTACCGAGGGCTCAATTCAGTCACGAAGACTGACGTGCACCCCATCTCCAGAGCTGATGAGCTCATTGATCAGCTAGGGGCTGCACAGTACCTCAGCACATTTGATTTGACATCTGGATACTGGCAGATTGCCTTGACTGGTGGTGCAAAGGAGAGGTCAGCATTCTCCACACAAGATGGGCACTTCCAGTTCCGGGTTATGTCCTTTAGGATGAAGAATGCCCCTGCCACCTTTCAGAGGTTGGTCAACCAGGTGTTGGTTGGACTGGATGAGTTCAGTGCCACCTACCTGGATGACATTGCAGTGTTCAGCGCCAGTTGGGAAGAACATCTACGCCACCTCTGGGAAGTGTTATTGGCACTGCGGAAGGCAGGCCTCACGATCAAGGCGAGTAAGTGCCAGATCAGGCAGGGTTCTGTAGTATACTTGGGACACCAGGTTGGTAGCCCAAGATTGAAACCATCCTGGCCTGGGAGCCCCCCAAAACCCAGAGAAAGGTGAGAGCCTTTTTAGGACTCACAGGGTACTATAGGAGGTTCATCAAGGGGCATGGCAACATTATTGCACCCTTGACTGCGCTGACTTTCAGGAAGCAGCTCAATAAAGTGATTTGGACTGACACCTGTCAGAAAGCTTTTGAGGCCCTGAAAGCTTCCATGAGCACGGCGCCCGTGCTCCTGGCACCCAACTTTTCCAGAGAGTTTATCGTTCAGACAGATGCTTCAGAGCATGGTGTGGGGGCTGTTTTGTCACAGATGAATGAGGAGGGCCTAGATCAACCTGTAGCCTTCATTAGTTGGAGGTTACTTCCACAGGAACAGAGGTGGAGTGCTATTGAACGTGAGGCATTTGCTTTGGTCTGGGCACTGAAGAAGCTGAGACCATACCTATCAGGACTAACTTTCGGGTTCAGACAGACCACAGGCCCCTCAGATGGTTAATGCAGAAGAGTGGTGAGAATCCAAAGCTGGTCCATTTCCTTACAGGGTATGGACTTTACGATGGAACACTACCCTGGTACAGAACACGCCAATGCTGATGGTCAGTCCAGATTTTCCTGCCTTAGTGATGAGAACTCCTAGGAGGTAGGGTAATTCTCCCCAAATTTCAGCTGGAGGGGACACGTGTTAGACCTGGCACCATTGGCGTGGGTCTCCCTTCCATTTTTGCTGTTGCCTCATGTGTTTTGCTGGGGTTAGATGCTTTGGGCACTGTGCCACAGTGCGAGTGCTCCCTACTGTAGATTAATGTATGAATTTGTGATTCCATAATTGACTGGTTTAGTCAATTATGCCATTGCAGAGCCTGTGTGCAGTCTGGTAATATCATGGTGACTGGGCAAGTGCACCCACTTGCCAGTCCGTAAACCTTCCCTTTTCTTCATATCAGACACCCCTATGGTAGGCCTAGGGGCACGGTGTTTTGTAAGTATAAGGTAGGACAAGCCCTGATGTGTAAGGCATGTCCTAGTAGTGAATTACAGCCAAATGTGTTTTTCACTATTGCAGGCTACCTGTTCTCCATAGGCCAGAATGTCCTAACTGACTCAGAGAACATGGTAGAAATTCGAGTTTAGTATGCCTGAACTCAGAATGATAAAATACATCTTTTAGTGAAGCTGGTTTTAAAATTCTGTGTTTGAAAATATCACTTTTGGAAAGTAGGTATTTTCTTGTCTAACTATCCAAAGCCTGCCTCTGTTAGGTTGTGTATTCCTTGTCTGGAATTTGAGTGACAGGGCTGGGGGATTCCAGGCGCCAGAATGAGTCCGCCCAGTGGTGAATAGAGATATCTACATCAAGATGGGTGGAAGGAGTTGCACCTGGGACCTGAATAGGGCTGTGCCTGTCTTCCACAATGATGGCTCCACCTCCTGTGGTGCGGCTGATATCTCTGACCTGCACTGTAAAAGAAGAGAAGGAATCATGTCAACAAAGTGCTCCAGAAAAGGGGGTGGTGATGAACAGAGTGTCTGAATTAAGCAGACCACTCTTACCCAGTCCAAAGATCAGGGCTTGATCCATCACCATTATTTATCTCACTGCACCATCCCAGCTCAGAACCTGGCTATATGCAAATCAGTCTGTCCCTGGCCCAGTGCATCATGGGAACAGGGCAGACTAAACTACCAAGCCAATTCTTCACCAGAAAGGAGACAAGCTACCGGGGACCGGTTTCTGGCATTTCAGCCGTCTTCGGCCCGGCTTGCTTGAATCCTGATGGTGCAGTGAGAAAGGGACTCATGTCTGAGTATACCCTGCCACACCTATAATGGCCAAAAACGATTCAGAAAAGGGGGTGGTGATGAACAGAGTGTCTGAATTAAGCAGACCACTCTTACCCAGTCCAAAGATCAGGGCTTGATCCATCACCGTTATTTATCTCACTGCACCATCCCAGCTCAGAACCTGGCTATATGCAAATCAGTCTGTCCCTGGCCCAGTGCATCATGGGAACAGGGCAGACTAAACTACCAAGCCAATTCTTCACCAGAAAGGAGACAAGCTACCAGGGACCGGTTTCTGGCATTTCAGCCGTCTTCAGCCCGGCTTGCTTGAATCCTGATGGTGCAGTGAGAAAGTGACTCATGTCTGAGTATACCCTGCCACACCTATAGTGGCCAAAAACGATTCAGAAAAGGGGGTGGTGATGAACAGAGTGTCTGAATTAAGCAGACCACTCTTACCCAGTCCAAAGATCAGGGCTTGATCCATCACCCTTATTTATCTCACTGCACCATCCCAGCTCGGAACCTGGCTATATGCAAATCAGTCTGTCCCTGGCCCAGTGCATCATGGGAACAGGGCAGACTAAACTACCAAGCCAATTCTTCACCAGAAAGGAGACAAGCTACCGGGGACCGGTTTCTGGCATTTCAGCCGTCTTCGGCCCGGCTTGCTTGAATCCTGATGGTGCAGTGAGAAAGGGACTCATGTCTGAGTATACCCTGCCACACCTATAGTGGCCAAAAACGATTCAGAAAAGGGGGTGTTGATGAACAGAGTGTCTGAATTAAGCAGACCACTCTTACCCAGTCCAAAGATCAGGGCTTGATCCATCACCGTTATTTATCTCACTGCACCATCCCAGCTCAGAACCTGGCTATATGCAAATCAGTCTGTCCCTGGCCCAGTGCATCATGGGAACAGGGCAGACTAAACTACCAAGCCAATTCTTCACCAGAAAGGAGACAAGCTACCGGGGACCGGTTTCTGGCATTTCAGCCGTCTTCGGCCCGGCTTGCTTGAATCCTGATGGTGCAGTGAGAAAGGGACTCATGTCTGAGTATACCCTGCCATACCTATAGTGGCCAAAAACGATTCAGAAAAGGGGGTGGTGATGAACAGAGTGTCTGAATTAAGCAGACCACTCTTACCCACTCCAAAGATCAGGGCTTGATCCATCACCGTTATTTATCTCACTGCACCATCCCAGCTCAGAACCTGGGTATATGCAAATCAGTCTGTCCCTGGCCCAGTGCATCATGGGAACAGGGCAGACTAAACTACCAAGCCAATTCTTCTCCAGAAAGGAGACAAGCTACCGGGGACCGGTTTCTGGCATTTCAGCCGTCTTCAGCCCGGCTTGCTTGAATCCTGATGGTGCAGTGAGAAAGGGAGTTATGTCTGAGTATACCCTGCCACACCTATAGTGGCCAAAAACGATTCAGAAAAGGGGGTGGTGATGAACAGAGTGTCTGAAGTAAGCAGACCACTCTTACCCAGTCCAAAGATCAGGGCTTGATCCATCACCGTTATTTATCTCACTGCACCATCCCAGCTCAGAACCTGGCTATATGCAAATCAGTCTGTCCCTGGCCCAGTGCATCATGGGAACAGGGCAGACTAAACTACCAAGCCAATTCTTCACCAGAAAGGAGACAAGCTACCAGGGACCGGTTTCTGGCATTTCAGCCGTCTTCGGCCCGGCTTGCTTGAATCCTGATGGTGCAGTGAGAAAGGGACTCATGTCTGAGTATACCCTGCCACACCTATAGTGGCCAAAAACGATTCAGAAAAGGGGGTGGTGATGAACAGAGTGTCTGAATTAAGCAGACCACTCTTACCCAGTCCAAAGATCAGGGCTTGATCCATCACCGTTATTTATCTCACTGCACCATCCCAGCTCAGAACCTGGGTATATGCAAATCAGTCTGTCCCTGGCCCAGTGCATCATGGGAACAGGGCAGACTAAACTACCAAGCCAATTCTTCACCAGAAAGGAGACAAGCTACCGGGGACCGGTTTCTGGCATTTCAGCCGTCTTCAGCCCGGCTTGCTTGAATCCTGATGGTGCAGTGAGAAAGGGAGTCATGTCTGAGTATACCCTGCCAAAGCTATAGTGACCAAAAACGATTCAGAAAAGGGGGTGGTGATGAACAGAGTGTCTGAATTAAGCAGACCACTCTTACCCAGTCCAAATATCAGGGCTTGATCCATCACCGTTATTTATCTCACTGCACCATCCCAGCTCAGAACCTGGCTATATGCAAATCAGTCTGTCCCTGGCCCAGTGCATCATGGGAACAGGGCAGACTAAACTACCAAGCCAATTCTTCACCAGAAAGGAGACAAGCTACCGGGGACCGGTTTCTGGCATTTCAGCCGTCTTCGGCCCGGCTTGCTTGAATCCTGATGGTGCAGTGAGAAAGGGACTCATGTCTGAGTATACCCTGCCACACCTATAGTGGCCAAAAACGATTCGGAAAAGGGGGTGGTGATGAACAGAGTGTCTGAATTAAGCAGACCACTCTTACCCAGTCCAAAGATCAGGGCTTGATCCATCACCGTTATTTATCTCACTGCACCATCCCAGCTCAGAACCTGGCTATATGCAAATCAGTCTGTCCCTGGCCCAGTGCATCATGGGAACAGGGCAGACTAAACTACCAAGCCAATTCTTCACCAGAAAGGAGACAAGCTACCGGGGACCGGTTTCTGGCATTTCAGCCGTCTTCGGCCCGGCTTGCTTGAATCCTGATGGTGCAGTGAGAAAGGGACTCATGTCTGAGTATACCCTGCCACACCTATAGTGGCCAAAAACGATTCAGAAAAGGGGGTGGTGATGAACAGAGTGTCTGAATTAAGCAGACCACTCTTACCCAGTCCAAAGATCAGGGCTTGATCCATCACCGTTATTTATCTCACTGCACCATCCCAGCTCAGAACCTGGCTATATGCAAATCAGTCTGTCCCTGGCCCAGTGCATCATGGGAACAGGGCAGACTAAACTACCAAGCCAATTCTTCACCAGAAAGGAGACAAGCTACCGGGGACCGGTTTCTGGCATTTCAGCCGGCTTCGGCCCGGCTTGCTTGAATCCTGATGGTGCAGTGAGAAAGGGACTCATGTCTGAGTATACCCTGCCACACCTATAGTGGCCAAAAACGATTCAGAAAAGGGGGTGGTGATGAACAGAGTGTCTGAATTAAGCAGACCACTCTTACCCAGTCCAAAAATCAGGGCTTGATCCATCACCGTTATTTTTCTCACTGCACCATCCCAGTTCAGAACCTGGCTATATGCAAATCAGTCTGTCCCTGGCCCAGTGCATCATGGGAACAGGGCAGACTAAACTACCAAGCCAATTCTTCACCAGAAAGGAGAGAAGCTACCGGGGACCGGTTTCTGGCATTTCAGCCGTCTTCGCCCGGCTTGCTTGAATCCTGATGGTGCAGTGAGAAAGGGACTCATGTCTGAGTATACCCTGCCACACCTATAGTGGCCAAAAACGATTCAGAAAAGGGGGTGGTGATGAACAGAGTGTCTGAATTAAGCAGACCACTCTTACCCAGTCCAAAGATCAGGCCTTGATCCATCACCGTTATTTATCTCACTGCACCATCCCAGCTCGGAACCTGGCTATATGCAAATCAGTCTGTCCTTGGCCCAGTGCATCATGGGAACAGGGCAGACTAAACTACCAAGCCAATTCTTCACCAGAAAGGAGACAAGCTACCGGGGACCGGTTTCTGGCATTTCAGCCGTCTTCGGCCCGGCTTGCTTGAATCCTGATGGTGCAGTGAGAAAATGACTCATGTCTGAGTATACCCTGCCACACCTATAGTGGCCAAAAACGATTCAGAAAAGGGGGTGGTGATGAACAGAGTGTCTGAATTAAGCAGACCACTCTTACCCAGTCCAAAGATCAGGGCTTGATCCATCACCGTTATTTATCTCACTGCACCATCCCAGCTCCGAACCTGGCTATATGCAAATCAGTCTGTCCCTGGCCCAGTGCATCATGGGAACAGGGCAGACTAAACTACCAAGCCAATTCTTCACCAGAAAGGAGACAAGCTACCGGGGACCGGTTTCTGGCATTTCAGCTGTCTTCGGCCCGGCTTGCTTGAATCCTGATGGTGCAGTGAGAAAGGGACTCATGTCTGAGTATACCCTGCCACACCTATAGTGGCCAAAAACGATTCAGAAAAGGGGGTGGTGATGAACAGAGTGTCTGAATTAATCAGACCACTCTTACCCACTCCAAAGATCAGGGCTTGATCCATCACCGTTATTTATCTCACTGCACCATCCCAGTTCAGAACCTGGCTATATGCAAATCAGTCTGACCCTGGCCCAGTGCATCATGGGAACAGGGCAGACTAAACTACCAAGCCAATTCTTCACCAGAAAGGAGACAAGCTACCGGGGACCGGTTTCTGGCATTTCAGCCGTCTTCGCCCGGCTTGCTTGAATCCTGATGGTGCAGTGAGAAAGGGACTCATGTCTGAGTATACCCTGCCACACCTATAGTGGCCAAAAACGATTCAGAAAAGGGGGTGGTGATGAACAGAGTGTCTGAATTAAGCAGACCACTCTTACCCAGTCCAAAGATCAGGGCTTGATCCATCACCGTTATTTATCTCACTGCACCATCCCAGCTCAGAACCTGGGTATATGCAAATCAGTCTGTCCCTGGCCCAGTGCATCATGGGAACAGGGCAGACTAAACTACCAAGCCAATTCTTCACCAGAAAGGAGACAAGCTACCGGGGACCGGTTTCTGGCATTTCAGCCGTCTTCAGCCCGGCTTGCTTGAATCCTGATGGTGCAGTGAGAAAGGGAGTCATGTCTGAGTATACCCTGCCAAAGCTATAGTGACCAAAAACGATTCAGAAAAGGGGGTGGTGATGAACAGAGTGTCTGAATTAAGCAGACCACTCTTACCCAGTCCAAATATCAGGGCTTGATCCATCACCGTTATTTATCTCACTGCACCATCCCAGCTCAGAACCTGGCTATATGCAAATCAGTCTGTCCCTGGCCCAGTGCATCATGGGAACAGGGCAGACTAAACTACCAAGCCAATTCTTCACCAGAAAGGAGACAAGCTACCGGGGACCGGTTTCTGGCATTTCAGCCGTCTTCGGCCCGGCTTGCTTGAATCCTGATGGTGCAGTGAGAAAGGGACTCATGTCTGAGTATACCCTGCACACCTATAGTGGCCAAAAACGATTCGGAAAAGGGGGTGGTGATGAACAGAGTGTCTGAATTAAGCAGACCACTCTTACCCAGTCCAAAGATCAGGGCTTGATCCATCACCGTTATTTATCTCACTGCACCATCCCAGCTCAGAACCTGGCTATATGCAAATCAGTCTGTCCCTGGCCCAGTGCATCATGGGAACAGGGCAGACTAAACTACCAAGCCAATTCTTCACCAGAAAGGAGACAAGCTACCGGGGACCGGTTTCTGGCATTTCAGCCGTCTTCGGCCTGGCTTGCTTGAATCCTGATGGTGCAGTGAGAAAGGGACTCATGTCTGAGTATACCCTGCCACACCTATAGTGGCCAAAAACGATTCAGAAAAGGGGGTGGTGATGAACAGAGTGTCTGAATTAAGCAGACCACTCTTACCCAGTCCAAAGATCAGGGCTTGATCCATCACCGTTATTTATCTCACTGCACCATCCCAGCTCAGAACCTGGCTATATGCAAATCAGTCTGTCCCTGGCCCAGTGCATCATGGGAACAGGGCAGACTAAACTACCAAGCCAATTCTTCACCAGAAAGGAGACAAGCTACCGGGGACCGGTTTCTGGCATTTCAGCCGGCTTCGGCCCGGCTTGCTTGAATCCTGATGGTGCAGTGAGAAAGGGACTCATGTCTGAGTATACCCTGCCACACCTATAGTGGCCAAAAACGATTCAGAAAAGGGGGTGGTGATGAACAGAGTGTCTGAATTAAGCAGACCACTCTTACCCAGTCCAAAGATCAGGGCTTGATCCATCACCGTTATTTTTCTCACTGCACCATCCCAGTTCAGAACCTGGCTATATGCAAATCAGTCTGTCCCTGGCCCAGTGCATCATGGGAACAGGGCAGACTAAACTACCAAGCCAATTCTTCACCAGAAAGGAGACAAGCTACCGGGGACCGGTTTCTGGCATTTCAGCCGTCTTCGCCCGGCTTGCTTGAATCCTGATGGTGCAGTGAGAAAATGACTCATGTCTGAGTATACCCTGCCACACCTATAGTGGCCAAAAACGATTCAGAAAAGGGGGTGGTGATGAACAGAGTGTCTGAATTAAGCAGACCACTCTTACCCAGTCCAAAGATCAGGGCTTGATCCATCACCGTTATTTATCTTGCTGCACCATCCCAGCTCGGAACCTGGCTATATGCAAATCAGTCTGTCCCTGGCCCAGTGCATCATGGGAACAGGGCAGACTAAACTACCAAGCCAATTCTTCACCAGAAAGGAGACAAGCTACCGGGGACCGGTTTCTGGCATTTCAGCCGTCTTCGGCCCGGCTTGCTTGAATCCTGATGGTGCAGTGAGAAAGGGACTCATGTCTGATTATACCCTGCCACACCTATAGTGGCCAAAAACGATTCAGAAAAGGGGGTGGTGATGAACAGAGTGTCTGAATTAAGCAGACCACTCTTACCCAGTCCAAAGATCAGGGCTTGATCCATCACCGTTATTTATCTCACTGCACCATCCCAGCTCAGAACCTGGGTATATGCAAATCAGTCTGTCCCTGGCCCAGTGCATCATGGGAACAGGGCAGACAAAACTACCAAGCCAATTCTTCACCAGAAAGCAGACAAGCTACCGGGGACCGGTTTCTGGCATTTCAGCTGTCTTCAGCCCGGCTTGCTTGAATCCTGATGGTGCAGTGAGAAAGGGAGTCATGTCTGAGTATACCCTGCCACACCTATAGGGGCCAAAAACGATTCAGAAAAGGGGGTGGTGATGAACAGAGTGTCTGAATTAAGCAGACCACTCTTACCCAGTCCAAAGATCAGGGCTTGATCCATCACCGTTATTTATCTCACTGCACCATCCCAGCTCAGAACCTGGCTATATGCAAATCAGTCTGTCCCTGGCCCAGTGCATCATGGGAACAGGGCAGACTAAACTACCAAGCCAATTCTTCACCAGAAAGGAGACAAGCTACCGGGGACCGGTTTCTGGCATTTCAGCTGTCTTCGGCCCGGCTTGCTTGAATCCTGATGGTGCAGTGAGAAAGGGACTCATGTCTGAGTATACCCTGCCACACCTATAGTGGCCAAAAACGATTCAGAAAAGGGGGTGGTGATGAACAGAGTGTCTGAATTAATCAGACCACTCTTACCCACTCCAAAGATCAGGGCTTGATCCATCACCGTTATTTATCTCACTGCACCATCCCAGTTCAGAACCTGGCTATATGCAAATCAGTCTGACCCTGGCCCAGTGCATCATGGGAACAGGGCAGACTAAACTACCAAGCCAATTCTTCACCAGAAAGGAGACAAGCTACCGGGGACCGTTTCTGGCATTTCAGCCGTCTTCGCCCGGCTTGCTTGAATCCTGATGGTGCAGTGAGAAAGGGACTCATGTCTGAGTATACCCTGCCACACCTATAGTGGCCAAAAACGATTCAGAAAAGGGGGTGGTGATGAACAGAGTGTCTGAATTAAGCAGACCACTCTTACCCAGTCCAAAGATCAGGCCTTGATCCATCACCGTTATTTATCTCACTGCACCATCCCAGCTCGGAACCTGGCTATATGCAAATCAGTCTGTCCTTGGCCCAGTGCATCATGGGAACAGGGCAGACTAAACTACCAAGCCAATTCTTCACCAGAAAGGAGACAAGCTACCGGGGACCGGTTTCTGGCATTTCAGCCGTCTTTGGCCCGGCTTGCTTGAATCCTGATGGTGCAGTGAGAAAGGGACTCATGTCTGAGTATACCCTGCCACACCTATAGTGGCCAAAAACGATTCAGAAAAGGGGGTGGTGATGAACAGAGTGTCTGAATTAAGCAGACCACTCTTACCCAGTCCAAAGATCAGGGCTTGATCCATCACCGTTATTTATCTCACTGCACCATCCCAGCTCAGAACCTGGGTATATGCAAATCAGTCTGTCCCTGGCCCAGTGC
The DNA here is from genome assembly GCF_964263255.1 of Lissotriton vulgaris. NCBI lineage: Eukaryota > Metazoa > Chordata > Amphibia > Caudata > Salamandridae > Lissotriton > Lissotriton vulgaris. The sequence goes on along the minus strand of NW_028240703.1, from coordinate 240,644 downwards.
ATCATGGGAACAGGGCAGACTAAACTACCAAGCCAATTCTTCACCAGAAAGGAGACAAGCTACCGGGGACCGGTTTCTGGCATTTCAGCCGTCTTCAGCCCGGCTTGCTTGAATCCTGATGGTGCAGTGAGAAAGGGAGTCATGTCTGAGTATACCCTGCCACACCTATAGTGGCCAAAAACGATTCAGAAAAGGGGGTGGTGATGAACAGAGTGTCTGAATTAAGCAGACCACTCTTACCCAGTCCAAAGATCAGGGCTTGATCCATCACCGTTATTTATCTCACTGCACCATCCCAGCTCAGAACCTGGCTATATGCAAATCAGTCTGTCCCTGGCCCAGTGCATCATGGGAACAGGGCAGACTAAACTACCAAGCCAATTCTTCACCAGAAAGGAGACAAGCTACCGGGGACCGGTTTCTGGCATTTCAGCCGTCTTCGGCCCGGCTTGCTTGAATCCTGATGGTGCAGTGAGAAAGGGACTCATGTCTGAGTATACCCTGCCACACCTATAGTGGCCAAAAACGATTCAGAAAAGGGGGTGGTGATGAACAGAGTGTCTGAATTAAGCAGACCACTCTTACCCAGTCCAAAGATCAGGGCTTGATCCATCACCGTTATTTATCTCACTGCACCATCCCAGGTCAGAACCTGGCTATATGCAAATCAGTCTGTCCCTGGCCTAGTGCATCATGGGAACAGGGCAGACTAAACTACCAAGCCAATTCTTCACCAGAAAGGAGACAAGCTACCAGGGACCGGTTTCTGGCATTTCAGCCGTCTTCAGCCCGGCTTGCTTGAATCCTGATGGTGCAGTGAGAAAGTGACTCATGTCTGAGTATACCCTGCCACACCTATAGTGGCCAAAAACGATTCAGAAAAGGGGGTGGTGATGAACAGAGTGTCTGAATTAAGCAGACCACTCTTACCCAGTCCAAAGATCAGGGCTTGATCCATCACCCTTATTTATCTCACTGCACCATCCCAGCTCGGAACCTGGCTATATGCAAATCAGTCTGTCCCTGGCCCAGTGCATCATGGGAACAGGGCAGACTAAACTACCAAGCCAATTCTTCACCAGAAAGGAGACAAGCTACCGGGGACCGGTTTCTGGCATTTCAGCCGTCTTCGGCCCGGCTTGCTTGAATCCTGATGGTGCAGTGAGAAAGGGACTCATGTCTGAGTATACCCTGCCACACCTATAGTGGCCAAAAACGATTCAGAAAAGGGGGTGTTGATGAACAGAGTGTCTGAATTAAGCAGACCACTCTTACCCAGTCCAAAGATCAGGGCTTGATCCATCACCGTTATTTATCTCACTGCACCATCCCAGCTCAGAACCTGGCTATATGCAAATCAGTCTGTCCCTGGCCCAGTGCATCATGGGAACAGGGCAGACTAAACTACCAAGCCAATTCTTCACCAGAAAGGAGACAAGCTACCGGGGACCGGTTTCTGGCATTTTAGCCGTCTTCGGCCCGGCTTGCTTGAATCCTGATGGTGCAGTGAGAAAGGGACTCATGTCTGAGTATACCCTGCCATACCTATAGTGGCCAAAAACGATTCAGAAAAGGGGGTGGTGATGAACAGAGTGTCTGAATTAAGCAGACCACTCTTACCCACTCCAAAGATCAGGGCTTGATCCATCACCGTTATTTATCTCACTGCACCATCCCAGCTCAGAACCTGGGTATATGCAAATCAGTCTGTCCCTGGCCCAGTGCATCATGGGAACAGGGCAGACTAAACTACCAAGCCAATTCTTCACCAGAAAGGAGACAAGCTACCGGGGACCGGTTTCTGGCATTTCAGCCGTCTTCAGCCCGGCTTGCTTGAATCCTGATGGTGCAGTGAGAAAGGGAGTTATGTCTGAGTATACCCTGCCACACCTATAGTGGCCAAAAACGATTCAGAAAAGGGGGTGGTGATGAACAGAGTGTCTGAAGTAAGCAGACCACTCTTACCCAGTCCAAAGATCAGGGCTTGATCCATCACCGTTATTTATCTCACTGCACCATCCCAGCTCAGAACCTGGCTATATGCAAATCAGTCTGTCCCTGGCCCAGTGCATCATGGGAACAGGGCAGACTAAACTACCAAGCCAATTCTTCACCAGAAAGGAGACAAGCTACCAGGGACCGGTTTCTGGCATGTCAGCCGTCTTCGGCCCGGCTTGCTTGAATCCTGATGGTGCAGTGAGAAAGTGACTCATGTCTGAGTATACCCTGCCACACCTATAGTGGCCAAAAACGATTCAGAAAAGGGGGTGGTGATGAACAGAGTGTCTGAATTAAGCAGACCACTCTTACCCAGTCCAAAGATCAGGGCTTGATCCATCACCGTTATTTATCTCACTGCACCATCCCAGCTCGGAACCTGGCTATATGCAAATCAGTCTGTCCCTGGCCCAGTGCATCATGGGAACAGGGCAGACTAAACTACCAAGCCAATTCTTCACCAGAAAGGAGACAAGCTACCGGGGACCGGTTTCTGGCATTTCAGCCGTCTTCGGCCCGGCTTGCTTGAATCCTGATGGTGCAGTGAGAAAGGGACTCATGTCTGAGTATACCCTGCCACACCTATAGTGGCCAAAAACGATTCAGAAAAGGGGGTGGTGATGAACAGAGTGTCTGAATTAAGCAGACCACTCTTACCCAGTCCAAAGATCAGGGCTTGATCCATCACCGTTATTTATCTCACTGCACCATCCCAGCTCAGAACCTGGGTATATGCAAATCAGTCTGTCCCTGGCCCAGTGCATCATGGGAACAGGGCAGACTAAACTACCAAGCCAATTCTTCACCAGAAAGGAGACAAGCTACCGGGGACCGGTTTCTGGCATTTCAGCCGTCTTCAGCCCGGCTTGCTTGAATCCTGATGGTGCAGTGAGAAAGGGAGTCATGTCTGAGTATACCCTGCCAAAGCTATAGTGACCAAAAACGATTCAGAAAAGGGGGTGGTGATGAACAGAGTGTCTGAATTAAGCAGACCACTCTTACCCAGTCCAAATATCAGGGCTTGATCCATCACCGTTATTTATCTCACTGCACCATCCCAGCTCAGAACCTGGCTATATGCAAATCAGTCTGTCCCTGGCCCAGTGCATCATGGGAACAGGGCAGACTAAACTACCAAGCCAATTCTTCACCAGAAAGGAGACAAGCTACCGGGGACCGGTTTCTGGCATTTCAGCCGTCTTCGGCCCGGCTTGCTTGAATCCTGATGGTGCAGTGAGAAAGGGACTCATGTCTGATTATACCCTGCCACACCTATAGTGGCCAAAAACGATTCAGAAAAGGGGGTGGTGATGAACAGAGTGTCTGAATTAAGCAGACCACTCTTACCCAGTCCAAAGATCAGGGCTTGATCCATCACCGTTATTTATCTCACTGCACCATCCCAGCTCAGAACCTGGGTATATGCAAATCAGTCTGTCCCTGGCCCAGTGCATCATGGGAACAGGGCAGACAAAACTACCAAGCCAATTCTTCACCAGAAAGCAGACAAGCTACCGGGGACCGGTTTCTGGCATTTCAGCTGTCTTCAGCCCGGCTTGCTTGAATCCTGATGGTGCAGTGAGAAAGGGAGTCATGTCTGAGTATACCCTGCCACACCTATAGGGGCCAAAAACGATTCAGAAAAGGGGGTGGTGATGAACAGAGTGTCTGAATTAAGCAGACCACTCTTACCCAGTCCAAAGATCAGGGCTTGATCCATCACCGTTATTTATCTCACTGCACCATCCCAGCTCAGAACCTGGCTATATGCAAATCAGTCTGTCCCTGGCCCAGTGCATCATGGGAACAGGGCAGACTAAACTACCAAGCCAATTCTTCACCAGAAAGGAGACAAGCTACCGGGGACCGGTTTCTGGCATTTCAGCTGTCTTCGGCCCGGCTTGCTTGAATCCTGATGGGGCAGTGAGAAAGGGACTCATGTCTGAGTATACCCTGCCACACCTATAGTGGCCAAAAACGATTCAGAAAAGGGGGTGGTGATGAACAGAGTGTCTGAATTAATCAGACCACTCTTACCCACTCCAAAGATCAGGGCTTGATCCATCACCGTTATTTATCTCACTGCACCATCCCAGTTCAGAACCTGGCTATATGCAAATCAGTCTGACCCTGGCCCAGTGCATCATGGGAACAGGGCAGACTAAACTACCAAGCCAATTCTTCACCAGAAAGGAGACAAGCTACCGGGGACCGGTTTCTGGCATTTCAGCCGTCTTCGCCCGGCTTGCTTGAATCCTGATGGTGCAGTGAGAAAGGGACTCATGTCTGAGTATACCCTGCCACACCTATAGTGGCCAAAAACGATTCAGAAAAGGGGGTGGTGATGAACAGAGTGTCTGAATTAAGCAGACCACTCTTACCCAGTCCAAAGATCAGGCCTTGATCCATCACCGTTATTTATCTCACTGCACCATCCCAGCTCGGAACCTGGCTATATGCAAATCAGTCTGTCCTTGGCCCAGTGCATCATGGGAACAGGGCAGACTAAACTACCAAGCCAATTCTTCACCAGAAAGGAGACAAGCTACCGGGGACCGGTTTCTGGCATTTCAGCCGTCTTCGGCCCGGCTTGCTTGAATCCTGATGGTGCAGTGAGAAAGGGACTCATGTCTGAGTATACCCTGCCACACCTATAGTGGCCAAAAACGATTCAGAAAAGGGGGTGGTGATGAACAGAGTGTCTGAATTAAGCAGACCACTGTTACCCAGTCCAAAGATCAGGGCTTGATCCATCACCGTTATTTATCTCACTGCACCATCCCAGCTCAGAACCTGGGTATATGCAAATCAGTCTGTCCCTGGCCCAGTGCATCATGGGAACAGGGCAGACTAAACTACCAAGCCAATTCTTCACCAGAAAGGAGACAAGCTACCGGGGACCGGTTTCTGGCATTTCAGCCGTCTTCAGCCCGGCTTGCTTGAATCCTGATGGTGCAGTGAGAAAGGGAGTCATGTCTGAGTATACCCTGCCACACCTATAGTGGCCAAAAACGATTCAGAAAAGGGGGTGGTGATGAACAGAGTGTCTGAATTAAGCAGACCACTCTTACCCAGTCCAAAGATCAGGGCTTGATCCATCACCGTTATTTATCTCACTGCACCATCCCAGCTCAGAACCTGGCTATATGCAAATCAGTCTGTCCCTGGCCCAGTGCATCATGGGAACAGGGCAGACTAAACTACCAAGCCAATTCTTCACCAGAAAGGAGACAAGCTACCGGGGACCGGTTTCTGGCATTTCAGCCGTCTTCGGCCCGGCTTGCTTGAATCCTGATGGTGCAGTGAGAAAGGGACTCATGTCTGAGTATACCCTGCCACACCTATAGTGGCGAAAAACGATTCAGAAAAGGGGGTGGTGATGAACAGAGTGTCTGAATTAAGCAGACCACTCTTACCCAGTCCAAAGATCAGGGCTTGATCCATCACCGTTATTTATCTCACTGCACCATCCCAGCTCAGAACCTGGCTATATGCAAATCAGTCTGTCCCTGGCCTAGTGCATCATGGGAACAGGGCAGACTAAACTACCAAGCCAATTCTTCACCAGAAAGGAGACAAGCTACCAGGGACCGGTTTCTGGCATTTCAGCCGTCTTCAGCCCGGCTTGCTTGAATCCTGATGGTGCAGTGAGAAAGTGACTCATGTCTGAGTATACCCTGCCACACCTATAGTGGCCAAAAACGATTCAGAAAAGGGGGTGGTGATGAACAGAGTGTCTGAATTAAGCAGACCACTCTTACCCAGTCCAAAGATCAGGGCTTGATCCATCACCCTTATTTATCTCACTGCACCATCCCAGCTCGGAACCTGGCTATATGCAAATCAGTCTGTCCCTGGCCCAGTGCATCATGGGAACAGGGCAGACTAAACTACCAAGCCAATTCTTCACCAGAAAGGAGACAAGCTACCGGGGACCGGTTTCTGGCATTTCAGCCGTCTTCGGCCCGGCTTGCTTGAATCCTGATGGTGCAGTGAGAAAGGGACTCATGTCTGAGTATACCCTGCCACACCTATAGTGGCCAAAAACGATTCAGAAAAGGGGGTGTTGATGAACAGAGTGTCTGAATTAAGCAGACCACTCTTACCCAGTCCAAAGATCAGGGCTTGATCCATCACCGTTATTTATCTCACTGCACCATCCCAGCTCAGAACCTGGCTATATGCAAATCAGTCTGTCCCTGGCCCAGTGCATCATGGGAACAGGGCAGACTAAACTACCAAGCCAATTCTTCACCAGAAAGGAGACAAGCTACCGGGGACCGGTTTCTGGCATTTCAGCCGTCTTCGGCCCGGCTTGCTTGAATCCTGATGGTGCAGTGAGAAAGGGACTCATGTCTGAGTATACCCTGCCATACCTATAGTGGCCAAAAACGATTCAGAAAAGGGGGTGGTGATGAACAGAGTGTCTGAATTAAGCAGACCACTCTTACCCACTCCAAAGATCAGGGCTTGATCCATCACCGTTATTTATCTCACTGCACCATCCCAGCTCAGAACCTGGGTATATGCAAATCAGTCTGTCCCTGGCCCAGTGCATCATGGGAACAGGGCAGACTAAACTACCAAGCCAATTCTTCACCAGAAAGGAGACAAGCTACCGGGGACCGGTTTCTGGCATTTCAGCCGTCTTCAGCCCGGCTTGCTTGAATCCTGATGGTGCAGTGAGAAAGGGAGTTATGTCTGAGTATACCCTGCCACACCTATAGTGGCCAAAAACGATTCAGAAAAGGGGGTGGTGATGAACAGAGTGTCTGAAGTAAGCAGACCACTCTTACCCAGTCCAAAGATCAGGGCTTGATCCATCACCGTTATTTATCTCACTGCACCATCCCAGCTCAGAACCTGGCTATATGCAAATCAGTCTGTCCCTGGCCCAGTGCATCATGGGAACAGGGCAGACTAAACTACCAAGCCAATTCTTCACCAGAAAGGAGACAAGCTACCAGGGACCGGTTTCTGGCATGTCAGCCGTCTTCGGCCCGGCTTGCTTGAATCCTGATGGTGCAGTGAGAAAGTGACTCATGTCTGAGTATACCCTGCCACACCTATAGTGGCCAAAAACGATTCAGAAAAGGGGGTGGTGATGAACAGAGTGTCTGAATTAAGCAGACCACTCTTACCCAGTCCAAAGATCAGGGCTTGATCCATCACCGTTATTTATCTCACTGCACCATCCCAGCTCGGAACCTGGCTATATGCAAATCAGTCTGTCCCTGGCCCAGTGCATCATGGGAACAGGGCAGACTAAACTACCAAGCCAATTCTTCACCAGAAAGGAGACAAGCTACCGGGGACCGGTTTCTGGCATTTCAGCCGTCTTCGGCCCGGCTTGCTTGAATCCTGATGGTGCAGTGAGAAAGGGACTCATGTCTGAGTATACCCTGCCACACCTATAGTGGCCAAAAACGATTCAGAAAAGGGGGTGGTGATGAACAGAGTGTCTGAATTAAGCAGACCACTCTTACCCAGTCCAAAGATCAGGGCTTGATCCATCACCGTTATTTATCTCACTGCACCATCCCAGCTCAGAACCTGGGTATATGCAAATCAGTCTGTCCCTGGCCCAGTGCATCATGGGAACAGGGCAGACTAAACTACCAAGCCAATTCTTCACCAGAAAGGAGACAAGCTACCGGGGACCGGTTTCTGGCATTTCAGCCGTCTTCAGCCCGGCTTGCTTGAATCCTGATGGTGCAGTGAGAAAGGGAGTCATGTCTGAGTATACCCTGCCAAAGCTATAGTGACCAAAAACGATTCAGAAAAGGGGGTGGTGATGAACAGAGTGTCTGAATTAAGCAGACCACTCTTACCCAGTCCAAATATCAGGGCTTGATCCATCACCGTTATTTATCTCACTGCACCATCCCAGCTCAGAACCTGGCTATATGCAAATCAGTCTGTCCCTGGCCCAGTGCATCATGGGAACAGGGCAGACTAAACTACCAAGCCAATTCTTCACCAGAAAGGAGACAAGCTACCGGGGACCGGTTTCTGGCATTTCAGCCGTCTTCGGCCCGGCTTGCTTGAATCCTGATGGTGCAGTGAGAAAGGGACTCATGTCTGATTATACCCTGCCACACCTATAGTGGCCAAAAACGATTCAGAAAAGGGGGTGGTGATGAACAGAGTGTCTGAATTAAGCAGACTACTCTTACCCAGTCCAAAGATCAGGGCTTGATCCATCACCGTTATTTATCTCACTGCACCATCCCAGCTCAGAACCTGGGTATATGCAAATCAGTCTGTCCCTGGCCCAGTGCATCATGGGAACAGGGCAGACAAAACTACCAAGCCAATTCTTCACCAGAAAGCAGACAAGCTACCGGGGACCGGTTTCTGGCATTTCAGCTGTCTTCAGCCCGGCTTGCTTGAATCCTGATGGTGCAGTGAGAAAGGGAGTCATGTCTGAGTATACCCTGCCACACCTATAGGGGCCAAAAATGATTCAGAAAAGGGGGTGGTGATGAACAGAGTGTCTGAATTAAGCAGACCACTCTTACCCAGTCCAAAGATCAGGGCTTGATCCATCACCGTTATTTATCTCACTGCACCATCCCAGCTCAGAACCTGGCTATATGCAAATCAGTCTGTCCCTGGCCCAGTGCATCATGGGAACAGGGCAGACTAAACTACCAAGCCAATTCTTCACCAGAAAGGAGACAAGCTACCGGGGACCGGTTTCTGGCATTTCAGCTGTCTTCGGCCCGGCTTGCTTGAATCCTGATGGTGCAGTGAGAAAGGGACTCATGTCTGAGTATACCCTGCCACACCTATAGTGGCCAAAAACGATTCAGAAAAGGGGGTGGTGATGAACAGAGTGTCTGAATTAATCAGACCACTCTTACCCACTCCAAAGATCAGGGCTTGATCCATCACCGTTATTTATCTCACTGCACCATCCCAGTTCAGAACCTGGCTATATGCAAATCAGTCTGACCCTGGCCCAGTGCATCATGGGAACAGGGCAGACTAAACTACCAAGCCAATTCTTCACCAGAAAGGAGACAAGCTACCGGGGACCGGTTTCTGGCATTTCAGCCGTCTTCGCCCGGCTTGCTTGAATCCTGATGGTGCAGTGAGAAAGGGACTCATGTCTGAGTATACCCTGCCACACCTATAGTGGCCAAAAACGATTCAGAAAAGGGGGTGGTGATGAACAGAGTGTCTGAATTAAGCAGACCACTCTTACCCAGTCCAAAGATCAGGGCTTGATCCATCACCGTTATTTATCTCACTGCACCATCCCAGCTCGGAACCTGGCTATATGCAAATCAGTCTGTCCCTGGCCCAGTGCATCATGGGAACAGGGCAGACTAAACTACCAAGCCAATTCTTCACCAGAAAGGAGACAAGCTACCGGGGACCGGTTTCTGGCATTTCAGCCGTCTTCGGCCCGGCTTGCTTGAATCCTGATGGTGCAGTGAGAAAGGGACTCATGTCTGAGTATACCCTGCCACACCTATAGTGGCCAAAAACGATTCAGAAAAGGGGGTGGTGATGAACAGAGTGTCTGAATTAAGCAGACCACTCTTACCCAGTCCAAAGATCAGGGCTTGATCCATCACCGTTATTTATCTCACTGCACCATCCCAGCTCAGAACCTGGGTATATGCAAATCAGTCTGTCCCTGGCCCAGTGCATCATGGGAACAGGGCAGACTAAACTACCAAGCCAATTCTTCACCAGAAAGGAGACAAGCTACCGGGGACCGGTTTCTGGCATTTCAGCCGTCTTCAGCCCGGCTTGCTTGAATCCTGATGGTGCAGTGAGAAAGGGAGTCATGTCTGAGTATACCCTGCCAAAGCTATAGTGACCAAAAACGATTCAGAAAAGGGGGTGGTGATGAACAGAGTGTCTGAATTAAGCAGACCACTCTTACCCAGTCCAAATATCAGGGCTTGATCCATCACCGTTATTTATCTCACTGCACCATCCCAGCTCAGAACCTGGCTATATGCAAATCAGTCTGTCCCTGGCCCAGTGCATCATGGGAACAGGGCAGACTAAACTACCAAGCCAATTCTTCACCAGAAAGGAGACAAGCTACCGGGGACCGGTTTCTGGCATTTCAGCCGTCTTCGGCCCGGCTTGCTTGAATCCTGATGGTGCAGTGAGAAAGGGACTCATGTCTGAGTATACCCTCCCACACCTATAGTGGCCAAAAACGATTCGGAAAAGGGGGTGGTGATGAACAGAGTGTCTGAATTAAGCAGACCACTCTTACCCAGTCCAAAGATCAGGGCTTGATCCATCACCGTTATTTATCTCACTGCACCATCCCAGCTCAGAACCTGGCTATATGCAAATCAGTCTGTCCCTGGCCCAGTGCATCATGGGAACAGGGCAGACTAAACTACCAAGCCAATTCTTCACCAGAAAGGAGACAAGCTACCGGGGACCGGTTTCTGGCATTTCAGCCGTCTTCGGCCCGGCTTGCTTGAATCCTGATGGTGCAGTAAGAAAGGGACTCATGTCTGAGTATACCCTGCCACACCTATAGTGGCCAAAAACGATTCAGAAAAGGGGGTGGTGATGAACAGAGTGTCTGAATTAAGCAGACCACTCTTACCCAGTCCAAAGATCAGGGCTTGATCCATCACCGTTATTTATCTCACTGCACCATCCCAGCTCAGAACCTGGCTATATGCAAATCAGTCTGTCCCTGGCCCAGTGCATCATGGGAACAGGGCAGACTAAACTACCAAGCCAATTCTTCACCAGAAAGGAGACAAGCTACCGGGGACCGGTTTCTGGCATTTCAGCCGGCTTCGGCCCGGCTTGCTTGAATCCTGATGGTGCAGTGAGAAAGGGACTCATGTCTGAGTATACCCTGCCACACCTATAGTGGCCAAAAACGATTCAGAAAAGGGGGTGGTGATGAACAGAGTGTCTGAATTAAGCAGACCACTCTTACCCAGTCCAAAGATCAGGGCTTGATCCATCACCGTTATTTTTCTCACTGCACCATCCCAGTTCAGAACCTGGCTATATGCAAATCAGTCTGTCCCTGGCCCAGTGCATCATGGGAACAGGGCAGACTAAACTACCAAGCCAATTCTTCACCAGAAAGGAGACAAGCTACCGGGGACCGGTTTCTGGCATTTCAGCCGTCTTCGCCCGGCTTGCTTGAATCCTGATGGTGCAGTGAGAAAGGGACTCATGTCTGAGTATACCCTGCCACACCTATAGTGGCCAAAAACGATTCAGAAAAGGGGGTGGTGATGAACAGAGTGTCTGAATTAAGCACACCACTCTTACCCAGTCCAAAGATCAGGGCTTGATCCATCACCGTTATTTATCTCACTGCACCATCCCAGCTCGGAACCTGGCTATATGCAAATCAGTCTGTCCCTGGCCCAGTGCATCATGGGAACAGGGCAGACAAAACTACTAAGCCAATTCTTCACCAGAAAGGAGACAAGCTACCGGGGACCGGTTTCTGGCATTTCAGCCGTCTTCGGCCCGGCTTGCTTGAATCCTGATGGTGCAGTGAGAAAGGGACTCATGTCTGAGTATACCCTGCCACACCTATAGTGGCCAAAAACGATTCAGAAAAGGGGGTGGTGATGAACAGAGTGTCTGAATTAAGCAGACCACTCTTACCCAGTCCAAAGATCAGGGCTTGATCCATCACCGTTATTTATCTCACTGCACCATCCCAGCTCAGAACCTGGGTATATGCAAATCAGTCTGTCCCTGGCCCAGTGCATCATGGGAACAGGGCAGACTAAACTACCAAGCCAATTCTTCACCAGAAAGGAGACAAGCTACCGGGGACCGGTTTCTGGCATTTCAGCCGTCTTCAGCCCGGCTTGCTTGAATCCTGATGGTGCAGTGAGAAAGGGAGTCATGTCTGAGTATACCCTGCCACACCTATAGTGGCCAAAAACGATTCAGAAAAGGGGGTGGTGATGAACAGAGTGTCTGAATTAAGCAGACCACTCTTACCCAGTCCAAAGATCAGGGCTTGATCCATCACCGTTATTTATCTCACTGCACCATCCCAGCTCAGAACCTGGCTATATGCAAATCAGTCTGTCCCTGGCCCAGTGCATCATGGGAACAGGGCAGACAAAACTACCAAGCCAATTCTTCACCAGAAAGGAGACAAGCTACCGGGGACCGGTTTCTGGCATTTCAGCCGTCTTCGGCCCGGCTTGCTTGAATCCTGATGGTGCAGTGAGAAAGGGACTCATGTCTGAGTATACCCTGCCACACCTATAGTGGCCAAAAACGATTCAGAAAAGGGGGTGGTGATGAACAGAGTGTCTGAATTAAGCAGACCACTCTTACCCAGTCCAAAGATCAGGGCTTGATCCATCACCGTTATTTATCTCACTGCACCATCCCAGCTCAGAACCTGGCTATATGCAAATCAGTCTGTCCCTGGCCCAGTGCATCATGGGAACAGGGCAGACTAAACTACCAAGCCAATTCTTCACCAGAAAGGAGACAAGCTACCAGGGACCGGTTTCTGGCATTTCAGCCGTCTTCAGCCCGGCTTGCTTGAATCCTGATGGTGCAGTGAGAAAGTGACTCATGTCTGAGTATACCCTGCCACACCTATAGTGGCCAAAAACGATTCAGAAAAGGGGGTGGTGATGAACAGAGTGTCTGAATTAAGCAGACCACTCTTACCCAGTCCAAAGATCAGGGCTTGATCCATCACCCTTATTTATCTCACTGCACCATCCCAGCTCGGAACCTGGCTATATGCAAATCAGTCTGTCCCTGGCCCAGTGCATCATGGGAACAGGGCAGACTAAACTACCAAGCCAATTCTTCACCAGAAAGGAGACAAGCTACCGGGGACCGGTTTCCGGCATTTCAGCCGTCTTCGGCCCGGCTTGCTTGAATCCTGATGGTGCAGTGAGAAAGGGACTCATGTCTGAGTATACCCTGCCACACCTATAGTGGCCAAAAACGATTCAGAAAAGGGGGTGTTGATGAACAGAGTGTCTGAATTAAGCAGACCACTCTTACCCAGTCCAAAGATCAGGGCTTGATCCATCACCGTTATTTATCTCACTGCACCATCCCAGCTCAGAACCTGGCTATATGCAAATCAGTCTGTCCCTGGCCCAGTGCATCATGGGAACAGGGCAGACTAAACTACCAAGCCAATTCTTCACCAGAAAGGAGACAAGCTACCGGGGACCGGTTTCTGGCATTTCAGCCGTCTTCGGCCCGGCTTGCTTGAATCCTGATGGTGCAGTGAGAAAGGGACTCATGTCTGAGTATACCCTGCCATACCTATAGTGGCCAAAAACGATTCAGAAAAGGGGGTGGTGATGAACAGAGTGTCTGAATTAAGCAGACCACTCTTACCCACTCCAAAGATCAGGGCTTGGTCCATCACCGTTATTTATCTCACTGCACCATCCCAGCTCAGAACCTGGGTATATGCAAATCAGTCTGTCCCTGGCCCAGTGCATCATGGGAACAGGGCAGACTAAACTACCAAGCCAATTCTTCACTAGAAAGGAGACAAGCTACCGGGGACCGGTTTCTGGCATTTCAGCCGTCTTCAGCCCGGCTTGCTTGAATCCTGATGGTGCAAGGAGAAAGGGAGTTATGTCTGAGTATACCCTGCCACACCTATAGTGGCCAAAAACGATTCAGAAAAGGGGGTGGTGATGAACAGAGTGTCTGAAGTAAGCAGACCACTCTTACCCAGTCCAAAGATCAGGGCTTGATCCATCACCGTTATTTATCTCACTGCACCATCCCAGCTCAGAACCTGGCTATATGCAAATCAGTCTGTCCCTGGCCCAGTGCATCATGGGAACAGGGCAGACTAAACTACCAAGCCAATTCTTCACCAGAAAGGAGACAAGCTACCAGGGACCGGTTTCTGGCATTTCAGCCGTCTTCGGCCCGGCTTGCTTGAATCCTGATGGTGCAGTGAGAAAGTGACTCATGTCTGAGTATACCCTGCCACACCTATAGTGGCCAAAAACGATTCAGAAAAGGGGGTGGTGATGAACAGAGTGTCTGAATTAAGCAGACCACTCTTACCCAGTCCAAAGATCAGGGCTTGATCCATCACCGTTATTTATCTCACTGCACCATCCCAGCTCGGAACCTGGCTATATCAAATCAGTCTGTCCCTGGCCCAGTGCATCATGGGAACAGGGCAGACTAAACTACCAAGCCAATTCTTCACCAGAAAGGAGACAAGCTACCGGGGACCGGTTTCTGGCATTTCAGCCGTCTTCGGCCCGGCTTGCTTGAATCCTGATGGTGCAGTGAGAAAGGGACTCATGTCTGAGTATACCCTGCCACACCTATAGTGGCCAAAAACGATTCAGAAAAGGGGGTGGTGATGAACAGAGTGTCTGAATTAAGCAGACCACTCTTACCCAGTCCAAAGATCAGGGCTTGATCCATCACCGTTATTTATCTCACTGCACCATCCCAGCTCAGAACCTGGGTATATGCAAATCAGTCTGTCCCTGGCCCAGTGCATCATGGGAACAGGGCAGACTAAACTACCAAGCCAATTCTTCACCAGAAAGGAGACAAGCTACCGGGGACCGGTTTCTGGCATTTCAGCCGTCTTCAGCCCGGCTTGCTTGAATCCTGATGGTGGAGTGAGAAAGGGAGTCATGTCTGAGTATACCCTGCCAAAGCTATAGTGACCAAAAACGATTCAGAAAAGGGGATGGTGATGAACAGAGTGTCTGAATTAAGCAGACCACTCTTACCCAGTCCAAATATCAGGGCTTGATCCATCACCGTTATTTATCTCACTGCACCATCCCAGCTCAGAACCTGGCTATATGCAAATCAGTCTGTCCCTGGCCCAGTGCATCATGGGAACAGGGCAGACTAAACTACCAAGCCAATTCTTCACCAGAAAGGAGACAAGCTACCGGGGACCGGTTTCTGGCATTTCAGCCGTCTTCGGCCCGGCTTGCTTGAATCCTGATGGTGCAGTGAGAAAGGGACTCATGTCTGAGTATACCCTGCCACACCTATAGTGGCCAAAAACGATTCGGAAAAGGGGGTGGTGATGAACAGAGTGTCTGAATTAAGCAGACCACTCTTACCCAGTCCAAAGATCAGGGCTTGATCCATCACCGTTATTTATCTCACTGCACCATCCCAGCTCAGAACCTGGCTATATGCAAATCAGTCTGTCCCTGGCCCAGTGCATCATGGGAACAGGGCAGACTAAACTACCAAGCCAATTCTTCACCAGAAAGGAGACAAGCTACCGGGGACCGGTTTCTGGCATTTCAGCCGTCTTCGGCCCGGCTTGCTTGAATCCTGATGGTGCAGTGAGAAAGGGACTCATGTCTGAGTATACCCTGCCACACCTATAGTGGCCAAAAACGATTCAGAAAAGGGGGTGGTGATGAACAGAGTGTCTGAATTAAGCAGACCACTCTTACCCAGTCCAAAGATCAGGGCTTGATCCATCACCGTTATTTATCTCACTGCACCATCCCAGCTCAGAACCTGGCTATATGCAAATCAGTCTGTCCCTGGCCCAGTGCATCATGGGAACAGGGCAGACTAAACTACCAAGCCAATTCTTCACCAGAAAGGAGACAAGCTACCAGGGACCGGTTTCTGGCATTTCAGCCGTCTTCGCCCGGCTTGCTTGAATCCTGATGGTGCAGTGAGAAAGGGACTCATGTCTGAGTATACCCTGCCACACCTATAGTGGCCAAAAACGATTCAGAAAAGGGGGTGGTGATGAACAGAGTGTCTGAATTAAGCACACCACTCTTACCCAGTCCAAAGATCAGGCCTTGATCCATCACCGTTATTTATCTCACTGCACCATCCCAGCTCGGAACCTGGCTATATGCAAATCAGTCTGTCCTTGGCCCAGTGCATCATGGGAACAGGGCAGACTAAACTACCAAGCCAATTCTTCACCAGAAAGGAGACAAGCTACCGGGGACCGGTTTCTGGCATTTCAGCCGTCTTCGGCCCGGCTTGCTTGAATCCTGATGGTGCAGTGAGAAAATGACTCATGTCTGAGTATACCCTGCCACACCTATAGTGGCCAAAAACGATTCAGAAAAGGGGGTGGTGATGAACAGAGTGTCTGAATTAAGCAGACCACTCTTACCCAGTCCAAAGATCAGGGCTTGATCCATCACCGTTATTTATCTCACTGCACCATCCCAGCTCGGAACCTGGCTATATGCAAATCAGTCTGTCCCTGGCCCAGTGCATCATGGGAACAGGGCAGACTAAACTACCAAGCCAATTCTTCACCAGAAAGGAGACAAGCTACCTGGGACCGGTTTCTGGCATTTCAGCCGTCTTCGGCCCGGCTTGCTTGAATCCTGATGGTGCAGTGAGAAAGGGACTCATGTCTGAGTATACCCTGCCACACCTATAGTGGCCAAAAACGATTCAGAAAAGGGGGTGGTGATGAACAGAGTGTCTGAATTAAGCAGACCACTCTTACCCAGTCCAAAGATCAGGGCTTGATCCATCACCGTTATTTATCTCACTGCACCATCCCAGCTCAGAACCTGGGTATATGCAAATCAGTCTGTCCCTGGCCCAGTGCATCATGGGAACAGGGCAGACAAAACTACCAAGCCAATTCTTCACCAGAAAGCAGACAAGCTACCGGGGACCGGTTTCTGGCATTTCAGCTGTCTTCAGCCCGGCTTGCTTGAATCCTGATGGTGCAGTGAGAAAGGGAGTCATGTCTGAGTATACCCTGCCACACCTATAGGGGCCAAAAACGATTCAGAAAAGGGGGTGGTGATGAACAGAGTGTCTGAATTAAGCAGACCACTCTTACCCAGTCCAAAGATCAGGGCTTGATCCATCACCGTTATTTATCTCACTGCACCATCCCAGCTCAGAACCTGGCTATATGCAAATCAGTCTGTCCCTGGCCCAGTGCATCATGGGAACAGGGCAGACTAAACTACCAAGCCAATTCTTCACCAGAAAGGAGACAAGCTACCGGGGACCGGTTTCTGGCATTTCAGCTGTCTTCGGCCCGGCTTGCTTGAATCCTGATGGTGCAGTGAGAAAGGGACTCATGTCTGAGTATACCCTGCCACACCTATAGTGGCCAAAAACGATTCAGAAAAGGGGGTGGTGATGAACAGAGTGTCTGAATTAAGCAGACCACTCTTACCCACTCCAAAGATCAGGGCTTGATCCATCACCGTTATTTATCTCACTGCACC
The DNA here is from genome assembly GCF_964263255.1 of Lissotriton vulgaris. Classification (NCBI taxonomy): domain Eukaryota; kingdom Metazoa; phylum Chordata; class Amphibia; order Caudata; family Salamandridae; genus Lissotriton; species Lissotriton vulgaris. The sequence goes on along the minus strand of NW_028240703.1, from coordinate 223,452 downwards.
ATCCCAGTTCAGAACCTGGCTATATGCAAATCAGTCTGACCCTGGCCCAGTGCATCATGGGAACAGGGCAGACTAAACTACCAAGCCAATTCTTCACCAGAAAGGAGACAAGCTACCGGGGACCGGTTTCTGGCATTTCAGCCGTCTTCGCCCGGCTTGCTTGAATCCTGATGGTGCAGTGAGAAAGGGACTCATGTCTGAGTATACCCTGCCACACCTATAGTGGCCAAAAACGATTCAGAAAAGGGGGTGATGATGAACAGAGTGTCTGAATTAAGCAGACCACTCTTACCCAGTCCAAAGATCAGGCCTTGATCCATCACCGTTATTTATCTCACTGCACCATCCCAGCTCGGAACCTGGCTATATGCAAATCAGTCTGTCCTTGGCCCAGTGCATCATGGGAACAGGGCAGACTAAACTACCAAGCCAATTCTTCACCAGAAAGGAGACAAGCTACCGGGGACCGGTTTCTGGCATTTCAGCCGTCTTCGGCCCGGCTTGCTTGAATCCTGATGGTGCAGTGAGAAAGTGACTCATGTCTGAGTATACCCTGCCACACCTATAGTGGCCAAAAACGATTCAGAAAAGGGGGTGGTGATGAACAGAGTGTCTGAATTAAGCAGACCACTCTTACCCAGTCCAAAGATCAGGGCTTGATCCATCACCGTTATTTATCTCACTGCACCATCCCAGCTCGGAACCTGGCTATATGCAAATCAGTCTGTCCCTGGCCCAGTGCATCATGGGAACAGGGCAGACAAAACTACCAAGCCAATTCTTCACCAGAAAGGAGACAAGCTACCGGGGACCGGTTTCTGGCATTTCAGCCGTCTTCGGCCCGGCTTGCTTGAATCCTGATGGTGCAGTGAGAAAGGGACTCATGTCTGAGTATACCCTGCCACACCTATAGTGGCCAAAAACGATTCAGAAAAGGGGGTGGTGATGAACAGAGTGTCTGAATTAAGCAGACCACTCTTACCCAGTCCAAAGATCAGGGCTTGATCCATCACCGTTATTTATCTCACTGCACCATCCCAGCTCAGAACCTGGGTATATGCAAATCAGTCTGTCCCTGGCCCAGTGCATCATGGGAACAGGGCAGACTAAACTACCAAGCCAATTCTTCACCAGAAAGGAGACAAGCTACCGGGGACCGGTTTCTGGCATTTCAGCCGTCTTCAGCCCGGCTTGCTTGAATCCTGATGGTGCAGTGAGAAAGGGAGTCATGTCTGAGTATACCCTGCCACACCTATAGTGGCCAAAAACGATTCAGAAAAGGGGGTGGTGATGAACAGAGTGTCTGAATTAAGCAGACCACTCTTACCCAGTCCAAAGATCAGGGCTTGATCCATCACCGTTATTTATCTCACTGCACCATCCCAGCTCAGAACCTGGCTATATGCAAATTAGTCTGTCCCTGGCCCAGTGCATCATGGGAACAGGGCAGACTAAACTACCAAGCCAATTCTTCACCAGAAAGGAGACAAGCTACCGGGGACCGGTTTCTGGCATTTCAGCCGTCTTCGGCCCGGCTTGCTTGAATCCTGATGGTGCAGTGAGAAAGGGACTCATGTCTGAGTATACCCTGCCACACCTATAGTGGCCAAAAACGATTCGGAAAAGGGGGTGGTGATGAACAGAGTGTCTGAATTAAGCAGACCACTCTTACCCAGTCCAAAGATCAGGGCTTGATCCATCACCGTTATTTATCTCACTGCACCATCCCAGCTCAGAACCTGGCTATATGCAAATCAGTCTGTCCCTGGCCCAGTGCATCATGGGAACAGGGCAGACTAAACTACCAAGCCAATTCTTCACCAGAAAGGAAACAAGCTACCGGGGACCGGTTTCTGGCATTTCAGCCGTCTTCGGCCCGGCTTGCTTGAATCCTGATGGTGCAGTGAGAAAGGGACTCATGTCTGAGTATACCATGCCACACCTATAGTGGCCAAAAACGATTCAGAAAAGGGGGTGGTGATGAACAGAGTGTCTGAATTAAGCAGACCACTCTTACCCAGTCCAAAGATCAGGGCTTGATCCATCACCGTTATTTATCTCACTGCACCATCCCAGCTCAGAACCTGGCTATATGCAAATCAGTCTGTCCCTGGCCCAGTGCATCATGGGAACAGGGCAGACTAAACTACCAAGCCAACTCTTCACCAGAAAGGAGACAAGCTACCGGGGACCGGTTTCTGGCATTTCAGCCGTCTTCGGCCCGGCTTGCTTGAATCCTGATGGTGCAGTGAGAAAGGGACTCATGTCTGAGTATACCCTGCCACACCTATAGTGGCCAAAAACGATTCAGAAAAGGGGGTGGTGATGAACAGAGTGTCTGAATTAAGCAGACCACTCTTACCCAGTCCAAAGATCAGGGCTTGATCCATCACCGTTATTTATCTCACTGCACCATCCCAGCTCAGAACCTGGGTATATGCAAATCAGTCTGTCCCTGGCCCAGTGCATCATGGGAACAGGGCAGACTAAACTACCAAGCCAATTCTTCACCAGAAAGGAGACAAGCTACCGGGGACCGGTTTCTGGCATTTCAGCCGTCTTCAGCCCGGCTTGCTTGAATCCTGATGGTGCAGTGAGAAAGGGAGTCATGTCTGAGTATACCCTGCCACACCTATAGGGGCCAAAAACGATTCAGAAAAGGGGGTGGTGATGAACAGAGTGTCTGAATTAAGCAGACCACTCTTACCCAGTCCAAAGATCAGGGCTTGATCCATCACCGTTATTTATCTCACTGCACCATCCCAGCTCAGAACCTGGCTATATGCAAATCAGTCTGTCCCTGGCCCAGTGCATCATGGGAACAGGGCAGACTAAACTACCAAGCCAATTCTTCACCAGAAAGGAGACAAGCTACCTGGGACCGGTTTCTGGCATTTCAGCCGTCTTCGGCCCGGCTTGCTTGAATCCTGATGGTGCAGTGAGAAAGGGACTCATGTCTGAGTATACCCTGCCACACCTATAGTGGCCAAAAACGATTCAGAAAAGGGGGTGGTGATGAACAGAGTGTCTGAATTAAGCAGACCACTCTTACCCAGTCCAAAGATCAGGGCTTGATCCATCACCGTTATTTATCTCACTGCACCATCCCAGCTCAGAACCTGGCTATATGCAAATCAGTCTGTCCCTGGCCCAGTGCATCATGGGAACAGGGCAGACTAAACTACCAAGCCAATTCTTCACCAGAAAGGAGACAAGCTACCGGGGACCGGTTTCTGGCATTTCAGCCGTCTTCGGCCCGGCTTGCTTGAATCCTGATGGTGCAGTGAGAAAGGGACTCATGTCTGAGTATACCCTGCCACACCTATAGTGGCCAAAAACGATTCAGAAAAGGGGGTTGTGATGAACAGAGTGTCTGAATTAAGCAGACCACTCTTACCCAGTCCAAAGATCAGGGCTTGATCCATCACCGTTATTTTTCTCACTGCACCATCCCAGTTCAGAACCTGGCTATATGCAAATCAGTCTGTCCCTGGCCCAGTGCATCATGGGAACAGGGCAGACTAAACTACCAAGCCAATTCTTCACCAGAAAGGAGACAAGCTACCGGGGACCGGTTTCTGGCATTTCAGCCGTCTTCGCCCGGCTTGCTTGAATCCTGATGGTGCAGTGAGAAAGGGACTCATGTCTGAGTATACCCTGCCACACCTATAGTGGCCAAAAACGATTCAGAAAAGGGGGTGGTGATGAACAGAGTGTCTGAATTAAGCACACCACTCTTACCCAGTCCAAAGATCAGGCCTTGATCCATCACCGTTATTTATCTCACTGCACCATCCCAGCTCGGAACCTGGCTATATGCAAATCAGTCTGTCCTTGGCCCAGTGCATCATGGGAACAGGGCAGACTAAACTACCAAGCCAATTCTTCACCAGAAAGGAGACAAGCTACCGGGGACCGGTTTCTGGCATTTCAGCCGTCTTCGGCCCGGCTTGCTTGAATCCTGATGGTGCAGTGAGAAAATGAGTCATGTCTGAGTATACCCTGCCACACCTATAGTGGCCAAAAACGATTCAGAAAAGGGGGTGGTGATGAACAGAGTGTCTGAATTAAGCAGACCACTCTTACACAGTCCAAAGATCAGGGCTTGATCCATCACCGTTATTTATCTCACTGCACCATCCCAGCTCGGAACCTGGCTATATGCAAATCAGTCTGTCCCTGGCCCAGTGCATCATGGGAACAGGGCAGACTAAACTACCAAGCCAATTCTTCACCAGAAAGGAGACAAGCTACTGGGGACCGGTTTCTGGCATTTCAGCCGTCTTCGGCCCGGCTTGCTTGAATCCTGATGGTGCAGTGAGAAAGGGACTCATGTCTGAGTATACCCTGCCACACCTATAGTGGCCAAAAACGATTCAGAAAAGGGGGTGGTGATGAACAGAGTGTCTGAATTAAGCAGACCACTCTTACCCAGTCCAAAGATCAGGGCTTGATCCATCACCGTTATTTATCTCACTGCACCATCCCAGTTCAGAACCTGGCTATATGCAAATCAGTCTGACCCTGGCCCAGTGCATCATGGGAACAGGGCAGACTAAACTACCAAGCCAATTCTTCACCAGAAAGGAGACAAGCTACCGGGGACCGGTTTCTGGCATTTCAGCCGTCTTCGCCCGGCTTGCTTGAATCCTGATGGTGCAGTGAGAAAGGGACTCATGTCTGAGTATACCCTGCCACACCTATAGTGGCCAAAAACGATTCAGAAAAGGGGGTGGTGATGAACAGAGTGTCTGAATTAAGCAGACCACTCTTACCCAGTCCAAAGATCAGGCCTTGATCCATCACCGTTATTTATCTCACTGCACCATCCCAGCTCGGAACCTGGCTATATGCAAATCAGTCTGTCCTTGGCCCAGTGCATCATGGGAACAGGGCAGACTAAACTACCAAGCCAATTCTTCACCAGAAAGGAGACAAGCTACCGGGGACCGGTTTCTGGCATTTCAGCCGTCTTCGCCCGGCTTGCTTGAATCCTGATGGTGCAGTGAGAAAGTGACTCATGTCTGAGTATACCCTGCCACACCTATAGTGGCCAAAAACGATTCAGAAAAGGGGGTGGTGATGAACAGAGTGTCTGAATTAAGCAGACCACTCTTACCCAGTCCAAAGATCAGGGCTTGATCCATCACCGTTATTTATCTCACTGCACCATCCCAGCTCGGAACCTGGCTATATGCAAATCAGTCTGTCCCTGGCCCAGTGCATCATGGGAACAGGGCAGACAAAACTACCAAGCCAATTCTTCACCAGAAAGGAGACAAGCTACCGGGGACCGGTTTCTGGCATTTCAGCCGTCTTGGTCCCGGCTTGCTTGAATCCTGATGGTGCAGTGAGAAAGGGACTCATGTCTGAGTATACCCTGCCACACCTGTAGTGGCCAAAAACAATTCAGAAAAGGGGGTGGTGATGAACAGAGTGTCTGAATTAAGCAGACCACTCTTACCCAGTCCAAAGATCAGGGCTTGATCCATCACCGTTATTTATCTCACTGCACCATCCCAGCTCAGAACCTGGGTATATGCAAATCAGTCTGTCCCTGGCCCAGTGCATCATGGGAACAGGGCAGACTAAACTACCAAGCCAATTCTTCACCAGAAAGGAGACAAGCTACCGGGGACCGGTTTCTGGCATTTCAGCCGTCTTCGGCCCGGCTTGCTTGAATCCTGATGGTGCAGTGAGAAAGGGACTCATGTCTGAGTATACCCTGCCACACCTATAGTGGCCAAAAACGATTCAGAAAAGGGGGTGGTGATGAACAGAGTGTCTGAATTAAGCAGACCACTCTTACCCAGTCCAAAGATCAGGGCTTGATCCATCACCGTTATTTATCTCACTGCACCATCCCAGTTCAGAACCTGGCTATATGCAAATCAGTCTGACCCTGGCCCAGTGCATCATGGGAACAGGGCAGAGTAAACTACCAAGCCAATTCTTCACCAGAAAGGAGACAAGTTACCGGGGACCGGTTTCTGGCATTTCAGCCGTCTTCGCCCGGCTTGCTTGAATCCTGATGGTGCAGTGAGAAAGGGACTCATGTCTGAGTATACCCTGCCACACCTATAGTGGCCAAAAACGATTCAGAAAAGGGGGTGGTGATGAACAGAGTGTCTGAATTAAGCAGACCACTCTTACCCAGTCCAAAGATCAGGCCTTGATCCATCACCGTTATTTATCTCACTGCACCATCCCAGCTCGGAACCTGGCTATATGCAAATCAGTCTGTCCTTGGCCCAGTGCATCATGGGAACAGGGCAGACTAAACTACCAAGCCAATTCTTCACCAGAAAGGAGACAAGCTACCGGGGACCGGTTTCTGGCATTTCAGCCGTCTTCGGCCCGGCTTGCTTGAATCCTGATGGTGCAGTGAGAAAGTGACTCATGTCTGAGTATACCCTGCCACACCTATAGTGGCCAAAAACGATTCAGAAAAGGGGGTGGTGATGAACAGAGTGTCTGAATTAAGCAGACCACTCTTACCCAGTCCAAAGATCAGGGCTTGATCCATCACCGTTATTTATCTCACTGCACCATCCCAGCTCGGAACCTGGCTATATGCAAATCAGTCTGTCCCTGGCCCAGTGCATCATGGGAACAGGGCAGACAAAACTACCAAGCCAATTCTTCACCAGAAAGGAGACAAGCTACCGGGGACCGGTTTCTGGCATTTCAGCCGTCTTCGGCCCGGCTTGCTTGAATCCTGATGGTGCAGTGAGAAAGGGACTCATGTCTGAGTATACCCTGCCACACCTATAGTGGCCAAAAACGATTCAGAAAAGGGGGTGGTGATGAACAGAGTGTCTGAATTAAGCAGACCACTCTTACCCAGTCCAAAGATCAGGGCTTGATCCATCACCGTTATTTATCTCACTGCACCATCCCAGCTCAGAACCTGGGTATATGCAAATCAGTCTGTCCCTGGCCCAGTGCATCATGGGAATAGGGCAGACTAAACTACCAAGCCAATTCTTCACCAGAAAGGAGACAAGCTACCGGGGACCGGTTTCTGGCATTTCAGCCGTCTTCAGCCCGGCTTGCTTGAATCCTGATGGTGCAGTGAGAAAGGGAGTCATGTCTGAGTATACCCTGCCACACCTATAGTGGCCAAAAACGATTCAGAAAAGGGGGTGGTGATGAACAGAGTGTCTGAATTAAGCAGACCACTCTTACCCAGTCCAAAGATCAGGGCTTGATCCATCACCGTTATTTATCTCACTGCACCATCCCAGCTCAGAACCTGGCTATATGCAAATTAGTCTGTCCCTGGCCCAGTGCATCATGGGAACAGGGCAGACTAAACTACCAAGCCAATTCTTCACCAGAAAGGAGACAAGCTACCGGGGACCGGTTTCTGGCATTTCAGCCGTCTTCGGCCCGGCTTGCTTGAATCCTGATGGTGCAGTGAGAAAGGGACTCATGTCTGAGTATACCCTGCCACACCTATAGTGGCCAAAAACGATTCGGAAAAGGGGGTGGTGATGAACAGAGTGTCTGAATTAAGCAGACCACTCTTACCCAGTCCAAAGATCAGGGCTTGATCCATCACCGTTATTTATCTCACTGCACCATCCCAGCTCAGAACCTGGCTATATGCAAATCAGTCTGTCCCTGGCCCAGTGCATCATGGGAACAGGGCAGACTAAACTACCAAGCCAATTCTTCACCAGAAAGGAAACAAGCTACCGGGGACCGGTTTCTGGCATTTCAGCCGTCTTCGGCCCGGCTTGCTTGAATCCTGATGGTGCAGTGAGAAAGGGACTCATGTCTGAGTATACCATGCCACACCTATAGTGGCCAAAAACGATTCAGAAAAGGGGGTGGTGATGAACAGAGTGTCTGAATTAAGCAGACCACTCTTACCCAGTCCAAAGATCAGGGCTTGATCCATCACCGTTATTTATCTCACTGCACCATCCCAGCTCAGAACCTGGCTATATGCAAATCAGTCTGTCCCTGGCCCAGTGCATCATGGGAACAGGGCAGACTAAACTACCAAGCCAACTCTTCACCAGAAAGGAGACAAGCTACCGGGGACCGGTTTCTGGCATTTCAGCCGTCTTCGGCCCGGCTTGCTTGAATCCTGATGGTGCAGTGAGAAAGGGACTCATGTCTGAGTATACCCTGCCACACCTATAGTGGCCAAAAACGATTCAGAAAAGGGGGTGGTGATGAACAGAGTGTCTGAATTAAGCAGACCACTCTTACCCAGTCCAAAGATCAGGGCTTGATCCATCACCGTTATTTATCTCACTGCACCATCCCAGCTCAGAACCTGGGTATATGCAAATCAGTCTGTCCCTGGCCCAGTGCATCATGGGAACAGGGCAGACTAAACTACCAAGCCAATTCTTCACCAGAAAGGAGACAAGCTACCGGGGACCGGTTTCTGGCATTTTAGCCGTCTTCAGCCCGGCTTGCTTGAATCCTGATGGTGCAGTGAGAAAGGGAGTCATGTCTGAGTATACCCTGCCACACCTATAGTGGCCAAAAACGATTCAGAAAAGGGGGTGGTGATGAACAGAGTGTCTGAATTAAGCAGACCACTCTTACCCACTCCAAAGATCAGGGCTTGATCCATCACCGTTATTTATCTCACTGCACCATCCCAGTTCAGAACCTGGCTATATGCAAATCAGTCTGTCCCTGGCCCAGTGCATCATGGGAACAGGGCAGACTAAACTACCAAGCCAATTCTTCACCAGAAAGGAGACAAGCTACCGGGGACTGGTTTCTGGCATTTCAGCCATCTTCGCCCGGCTTGCTTGAATCCTGATGGTGCAGTGAGAAAGGGACTCATGTCTGAGTATACCCTGCCACACCTATAGTGGCCAAAAACGATTCAGAAAAGGGGGTGGTGATGAACAGAGTGTCTGAATTAAGCAGACCACTCTTACCCAGTCCAAAGATCAGGCCTTGATCCATCACCGTTATTTATCTCACTGCACCATCCCAGCTCGGAACCTGGCTATATGCAAATCAGTCTGTCCTTGGCCCAGTGCATCATGGGAACAGGGCAGACTAAACTACCAAGCCAATTCTTCACCAGAAAGGAGACAAGCTACCGGGGACCATTTTCTGGCATTTCAGCCGTCTTCGGCCCGGCTTGCTTGAATCCTGATGGTGCAGTGAGAAAGGGACTCATGTCTGAGTATACCCTGCCACACCTATAGTGGCCAAAAACGATTCAGAAAAGGGGGTGGTGATGAACAGAGTGTCTGAATTAAGCAGACCACTCTTACCCAGTCCAAAGATCAGGGCTTGATCCATCACCGTTATTTATCTCACAGAACCATCCCAGCTCAGAACCTGGCTATATGCAAATCAGTCTGTCCCTGGCCCAGTGCATCATGGGAACAGGGCAGACTAAACTACCAAGCCAATTCTTCACCAGAAAGGAGACAAGCTACCGGGGACCGGTTTCTGGCATTTCAGCCGTCTTCGGCCCGGCTTGCTTGAATCCTGATGGTGCAGTGAGAAAGGGACCATTGTCTGAGTATACCCTGCCACACCTATAGTGGCCAAAAACGATTCAGAAAAGGGGGTGGTGATGAACAGAGTGTCTGAATTAAGCAGACCACTCTTACCCACTCCAAAGATCAGGGCTTGATCCATCACCGTTATTTATCTCACTGCACCATCCCAGCTCGGAACCTGGCTATATGCAAATCAGTCTGTCCTTGGCCCAGTGCATCATGGGAACAGGGCAGACTAAACTACCAAGCCAATTCTTCACCAGAAAGGAGACAAGCTACCGGGGACCGGTTTCTGGCATTTCAGCCGTCTTCGGCCCGGCTTGCTTGAATCCTGATGGTGCAGTGAGAAAGTGACTCATGTCTGAGTATACCCTGCCACACCTATAGTGGCCAAAAACGATTCAGAAAAGGGGGTGGTGATGAACAGAGTGTCTGAATTAAGCAGACCACTCTTACCCAGTCCAAAGATCAGGGCTTGATCCATCACCGTTATTTATCTCACTGCACCATCCCAGCTCAGAACCTGGCTATATGCAAATCAGTCTGTCCCTGGCCCAGTGCATCATGGGAACAGGGCAGACTAAACTACCAAGCCAATTCTTCACCAGAAAGGAGACAAGCTACCGGGGACCGGTTTCTGGCATTTCAGCCGTCTTCGGCCCGGCTTGCTTGAATCCTGATGGTGCAGTGAGAAAGGGACTCATGTCTGAGTATACCCTGCCACACCTATAGTGGCCAAAAACGATTCAGAAAAGGGGGTGGTGATGAACAGAGTGTCTGAATTAAGCAGACCACTCTTACCCAGTCCAAAGATCAGGGCTTGATCCATCACCGTTATTTATCTCACTGCACCATCCCAGCTCAGAACCTGGGTATATGCAAATCAGTCTGTCCCTGGCCCAGTGCATCATGGGAACAGGGCAGACTAAACTACCAAGCCAATTCTTCAGCAGAAAGGAGACAAGCTACCGGGGACCGGTTTCTGGCATTTCAGCCGTCTTCGGCCCGGCTTGCTTGAATCCTGATGGTGCAGTGAGAAAGGGACTCATGTCTGAGTATACCCTGCCACACCTATAGTGGCCAAAAACGATTCAGAAAAGGGGGTGGTGATGAACAGAGTGTCTGAATTAAGCAGACCACTCTTACCCAGTCCAAAGATCAGGGCTTGATCCATCACCGTTATTTATCTCACTGCACCATCCCAGCTCAGAACCTGGGTATATGCAAATCAGTCTGTCCCTGGCCCAGTGCATCATGGGAATAGGGCAGACTAAACTACCAAGCCAATTCTTCACCAGAAAGGAGACAAGCTACCGGGGACCGGTTTCTGGCATTTCAGCCGTCTTCAGCCCGGCTTGCTTGAATCCTGATGGTGCAGTGAGAAAGGGAGTCATGTCTGAGTATACCCTGCCACACCTATAGTGGCCAAAAACGATTCAGAAAAGGGGGTGGTGATGAACAGAGTGTCTGAATTAAGCAGACCACTCTTACCCAGTCCAAAGATCAGGGCTTGATCCATCACCGTTATTTATCTCACTGCACCATCCCAGCTCAGAACCTGGCTATATGCAAATTAGTCTGTCCCTGGCCCAGTGCATCATGGGAACAGGGCAGACTAAACTACCAAGCCAATTCTTCACCAGAAAGGAGACAAGCTACCGGGGACCGGTTTCTGGCATTTCAGCCGTCTTCGGCCCGGCTTGCTTGAATCCTGATGGTGCAGTGAGAAAGGGACTCATGTCTGAGTATACCCTGCCACACCTATAGTGGCCAAAAACGATTCGGAAAAGGGGGTGGTGATGAACAGAGTGTCTGAATTAAGCAGACCACTCTTACCCAGTCCAAAGATCAGGGCTTGATCCATCACCGTTATTTATCTCACTGCACCATCCCAGCTCAGAACCTGGCTATATGCAAATCAGTCTGTCCCTGGCCCAGTGCATCATGGGAACAGGGCAGACTAAACTACCAAGCCAATTCTTCACCAGAAAGGAAACAAGCTACCGGGGACCGGTTTCTGGCATTTCAGCCGTCTTCGGCCCGGCTTGCTTGAATCCTGATGGTGCAGTGAGAAAGGGACTCATGTCTGAGTATACCATGCCACACCTATAGTGGCCAAAAACGATTCAGAAAAGGGGGTGGTGATGAACAGAGTGTCTGAATTAAGCAGACCACTCTTACCCAGTCCAAAGATCAGGGCTTGATCCATCACCGTTATTTATCTCACTGCACCATCCCAGCTCAGAACCTGGCTATATGCAAATCAGTCTGTCCCTGGCCCAGTGCATCATGGGAACAGGGCAGACTAAACTACCAAGCCAACTCTTCACCAGAAAGGAGACAAGCTACCGGGGACCGGTTTCTGGCATTTCAGCCGTCTTCGGCCCGGCTTGCTTGAATCCTGATGGTGCAGTGAGAAAGGGACTCATGTCTGAGTATACCCTGCCACACCTATAGTGGCCAAAAACGATTCAGAAAAGGGGGTGGTGATGAACAGAGTGTCTGAATTAAGCAGACCACTCTTACCCAGTCCAAAGATCAGGCCTTGATCCATCACCGTTATTTATCTCACTGCACCATCCCAGCTCGGAACCTGGCTATATGCAAATCAGTCTGTCCTTGGCCCAGTGCATCATGGGAACAGGGCAGACTAAACTACCAAGCCAATTCTTCACCAGAAAGGAGACAAGCTACCGGGGACCATTTTCTGGCATTTCAGCCGTCTTCGGCCCGGCTTGCTTGAATCCTGATGGTGCAGTGAGAAAGGGACTCATGTCTGAGTATACCCTGCCACACCTATAGTGGCCAAAAACGATTCAGAAAAGGGGGTGGTGATGAACAGAGTGTCTGAATTAAGCAGACCACTCTTACCCAGTCCAAAGATCAGGGCTTGATCCATCACCGTTATTTATCTCACAGAACCATCCCAGCTCAGAACCTGGCTATATGCAAATCAGTCTGTCCCTGGCCCAGTGCATCATGGGAACAGGGCAGACTAAACTACCAAGCCAATTCTTCACCAGAAAGGAGACAAGCTACCGGGGACCGGTTTCTGGCATTTCAGCCGTCTTCGGCCCGGCTTGCTTGAATCCTGATGGTGCAGTGAGAAAGGGACCATTGTCTGAGTATACCCTGCCACACCTATAGTGGCCAAAAACGATTCAGAAAAGGGGGTGGTGATGAACAGAGTGTCTGAATTAAGCAGACCACTCTTACCCAGTCCAAAGATCAGGGCTTGATCCATCACCGTTATTTATCTCACTGCACCATCCCAGCTCAGAACCTGGGTATATGCAAATCAGTCTGTCCCTGGCCCAGTGCATCATGGGAATAGGGCAGACTAAACTACCAAGCCAATTCTTCACCAGAAAGGAGACAAGCTACCGGGGACCGGTTTCTGGCATTTCAGCCGTCTTCAGCCCGGCTTGCTTGAATCCTGATGGTGCAGTGAGAAAGGGAGTCATGTCTGAGTATACCCTGCCACACCTATAGTGGCCAAAAACGATTCAGAAAAGGGGGTGGTGATGAACAGAGTGTCTGAATTAAGCAGACCACTCTTACCCAGTCCAAAGATCAGGGCTTGATCCATCACCGTTATTTATCTCACTGCACCATCCCAGCTCAGAACCTGGCTATATGCAAATTAGTCTGTCCCTGGCCCAGTGCATCATGGGAACAGGGCAGACTAAACTACCAAGCCAATTCTTCACCAGAAAGGAGACAAGCTACCGGGGACCGGTTTCTGGCATTTCAGCCGTCTTCGGCCCGGCTTGCTTGAATCCTGATGGTGCAGTGAGAAAGGGACTCATGTCTGAGTATACCCTGCCACACCTATAGTGGCCAAAAACGATTCGGAAAAGGGGGTGGTGATGAACAGAGTGTCTGAATTAAGCAGACCACTCTTACCCAGTCCAAAGATCAGGGCTTGATCCATCACCGTTATTTATCTCACTGCACCATCCCAGCTCAGAACCTGGCTATATGCAAATCAGTCTGTCCCTGGCCCAGTGCATCATGGGAACAGGGCAGACTAAACTACCAAGCCAATTCTTCACCAGAAAGGAAACAAGCTACCGGGGACCGGTTTCTGGCATTTCAGCCGTCTTCGGCCCGGCTTGCTTGAATCCTGATGGTGCAGTGAGAAAGGGACTCATGTCTGAGTATACCATGCCACACCTATAGTGGCCAAAAACGATTCAGAAAAGGGGGTGGTGATGAACAGAGTGTCTGAATTAAGCAGACCACTCTTACCCAGTCCAAAGATCAGGGCTTGATCCATCACCGTTATTTATCTCACTGCACCATCCCAGCTCAGAACCTGGCTATATGCAAATCAGTCTGTCCCTGGCCCAGTGCATCATGGGAACAGGGCAGACTAAACTACCAAGCCAACTCTTCACCAGAAAGGAGACAAGCTACCGGGGACCGGTTTCTGGCATTTCAGCCGTCTTCGGCCCGGCTTGCTTGAATCCTGATGGTGCAGTGAGAAAGGGACTCATGTCTGAGTATACCCTGCCACACCTATAGTGGCCAAAAACGATTCAGAAAAGGGGGTGGTGATGAACAGAGTGTCTGAATTAAGCAGACCACTCTTACCCAGTCCAAAGATCAGGCCTTGATCCATCACCGTTATTTATCTCACTGCACCATCCCAGCTCGGAACCTGGCTATATGCAAATCAGTCTGTCCTTGGCCCAGTGCATCATGGGAACAGGGCAGACTAAACTACCAAGCCAATTCTTCACCAGAAAGGAGACAAGCTACCGGGGACCATTTTCTGGCATTTCAGCCGTCTTCGGCCCGGCTTGCTTGAATCCTGATGGTGCAGTGAGAAAGGGACTCATGTCTGAGTATACCCTGCCACACCTATAGTGGCCAAAAACGATTCAGAAAAGGGGGTGGTGATGAACAGAGTGTCTGAATTAAGCAGACCACTCTTACCCACTCCAAAGATCAGGGCTTGATCCATCACCGTTATTTATCTCACTGCACCATCCCAGTTCAGAACCTGGCTATATGCAAATCAGTCTGTCCCTGGCCCAGTGCATCATGGGAACAGGGCAGACTAAACTACCAAGCCAATTCTTCACCAGAAAGGAGACAAGCTACCGGGGACTGGTTTCTGGCATTTCAGCCATCTTCGCCCGGCTTGCTTGAATCCTGATGGTGCAGTGAGAAAGGGACTCATGTCTGAGTATACCCTGCCACACCTATAGTGGCCAAAAACGATTCAGAAAAGGGGGTGGTGATGAACAGAGTGTCTGAATTAAGCAGACCACTCTTACCCAGTCCAAAGATCAGGCCTTGATCCATCACCGTTATTTATCTCACTGCACCATCCCAGCTCGGAACCTGGCTATATGCAAATCAGTCTGTCCTTGGCCCAGTGCATCATGGGAACAGGGCAGACTAAACTACCAAGCCAATTCTTCACCAGAAAGGAGACAAGCTACCGGGGACCATTTTCTGGCATTTCAGCCGTCTTCGGCCCGGCTTGCTTGAATCCTGATGGTGCAGTGAGAAAGGGACTCATGTCTGAGTATACCCTGCCACACCTATAGTGGCCAAAAACGATTCAGAAAAGGGGGTGGTGATGAACAGAGTGTCTGAATTAAGCAGACCACTCTTACCCAGTCCAAAGATCAGGGCTTGATCCATCACCGTTATTTATCTCACAGAACCATCCCAGCTCAGAACCTGGCTATATGCAAATCAGTCTGTCCCTGGCCCAGTGCATCATGGGAACAGGGCAGACTAAACTACCAAGCCAATTCTTCACCAGAAAGGAGACAAGCTACCGGGGACCGGTTTCTGGCATTTCAGCCGTCTTCGGCCCGGCTTGCTTGAATCCTGATGGTGCAGTGAGAAAGGGACCATTGTCTGAGTATACCCTGCCACACCTATAGTGGCCAAAAACGATTCAGAAAAGGGGGTGGTGATGAACAGAGTGTCTGAATTAAGCAGACCACTCTTACCCACTCCAAAGATCAGGGCTTGATCCATCACCGTTATTTATCTCACTGCACCATCCCAGCTCGGAACCTGGCTATATGCAAATCAGTCTGTCCTTGGCCCAGTGCATCATGGGAACAGGGCAGACTAAACTACCAAGCCAATTCTTCACCAGAAAGGAGACAAGCTACCGGGGACCGGTTTCTGGCATTTCAGCCGTCTTCGGCCCGGCTTGCTTGAATCCTGATGGTGCAGTGAGAAAGTGACTCATGTCTGAGTATACCCTGCCACACCTATAGTGGCCAAAAACGATTCAGAAAAGGGGGTGGTGATGAACAGAGTGTCTGAATTAAGCAGACCACTCTTACCCAGTCCAAAGATCAGGGCTTGATCCATCACCGTTATTTATCTCACTGCACCATCCCAGCTCGGAACCTGGCTATATGCAAATCAGTCTGTCCCTGGCCCAGTGCATCATGGGAACAGGGCAGACTAAACTACCAAGCCAATTCTTCACCAGAAAGGAGACAAGCTACCGGGGACCGGTTTCTGGCATTTCAGCCGTCTTCGGCCCGGCTTGCTTGAATCCTGATGGTGCAGTGAGAAAGGGACTCATGTCTGAGTATACCCTGCCACACCTATAGTGGCCAAAAACGATTCAGAAAAGGGGGTGGTGATGAACAGAGTGTCTGAATTAAGCAGACCACTCTTACCCAGTCCAAAGATCAGGGCTTGATCCATCACCGTTATTTATCTCACTGCACCATCCCAGCTCAGAACCTGGGTATATGCAAATCAGTCTGTCCCTGGCCCAGTGCATCATGGGAACAGGGCAGACTAAACTACCAAGCCAATTCTTCACCAGAAAGGAGACAAGCTACCGGGGACCGGTTTCCGGCATTTCAGCCGTCTTCAGCCCGGCTTGCTTGAATCCTGATGGTGCAGTGAGAAAGGGAGTCATGTCTGAGTATACCCTGCCACACCTATAGGGGCCAAAAACGATTCAGAAAAGGGGGTGGTGATGAACAGAGTGTCTGAATTAAGCAGACCACTCTTACCCAGTCCAAAGATCAGGGCTTGATCCATCACCGTTATTTATCTCACTGCACCATCCCAGCTCAGAACCTGGCTATATGCAAATCAGTCTGTCCCTGGTCCAGTGCATCATGGGAACAGGGCAGACTAAACTACCAAGCCAATTCTTCACCAGAACGGAGAAAAGCTACCAGGGGCCGGTTTCTGGCATTTCAGCCGTCTTCGGCCCGGCTTGCTTGAATCCTGATGGTGCAGTGAGAAAGGGACTCATGTCTGAGTATACCCTGCCACACCTATAGTGGCCAAAAACGATTCAGAAAAGGGGGTGGTGATGAACAGAGTGTCTGAATTAAGCAGACCACTCTTACCCACTCCAAAGATCAGGGCTTGATCCATCACCGTTATTTATCTCACTGCACCATCCCAGTTCAGAACCTGGCTATATGCAAATCAGTCTGTCCCTGGCCCAGTGCATCATGGGAACAGGGCAGACTAAACTACCAAGCCAATTCTTCACCAGAAAGGAGACAAGCTACCGGGGACCGGTTTCTGGCATTTCAGCCGTCTTCGGCCCGGCTTGCTTGAATCCTGATGGTGCAGTGAGAAAGTGACTCATGTCTGAGTATACCCTGCCACACCTATAGTGGCCAAAAACGATTCAGAAAAGGGGGTGGTGATGAACAGAGTGTCTGAATTAAGCAGACCACTCTTACCCAGTCCAAAGATCAGGGCTTGATCCATCACCGTTATTTATCTCACTGCACCATCCCAGCTCGGAACCTGGCTATATGCAAATCAGTCTGTCCCTGGCCCAGTGCATCATGGGAACAGGGCAGACTAAACTACCAAGCCAATTCTTCAGCAGAAAGGAGACAAGCTACCGGGGACCGGTTTCTGGCATTTCAGCCGTCTTCGGCCCGGCTTGCTTGAATCCTGATGGTGCAGTGAGAAAGGGACTCATGTCTGAGTATACCCTGCCACACCTATAGTGGCCAAAAACGATTCAGAAAAGGGGGTGGTGATGAACAGAGTGTCTGAATTAAGCAGACCACTCTTACCCAGTCCAAAGATCAGGGCTTGATCCATCACCGTTATTTATCTCACTGCACCATCCCAGCTCAGAACCTGGGTATATGCAAATCAGTCTGTCCCTGGCCCAGTGCATCATGGGAACAGGGCAGACTAAACTACCAAGCCAATTCTTCACCAGAAAGGAGACAAGCTACCGGGGACCGGTTTCTGGCATTTCAGCCGTCTTCAGCCCGGCTTGCTTGAATCCTGATGGTGCAGTGAGAAAGGGAGTCATGTCTGAGTATACCCTGCCACACCTATAGTGGCCAAAAACGATTCAGAAAAGGGGGTGGTGATGAACAGAGTGTCTGAATTAAGCAGACCACTCTTACCCAGTCCAAAGATCAGGGCTTGATCCATCACCGTTATTTATCTCACTGCACCATCCCAGCTCAGAACCTGGTTATATGCAAATTAGTCTGTCCCTGGCCCAGTGCATCATGGGAACAGGGCAGACTAAACTACCAAGCCAATTCTTCACCAGAAAGGAGACAAGCTACCGGGGACCGGTTTCTGGCATTTCAGCCGTCTTCGGCCCGGCTTGCTTGAATCCTGATGGTGCAGTGAGAAAGGGACTCATGTCTGAGTATACCCTGCCACACCTATAGTGGCCAAAAACGATTCGGAAAAGGGGGTGGTGATGAACAGAGTGTCTGAATTAAGCAGACCACTATTACCCAGTCCAAAGATCAGGGCTTGATCCATCACCGTTATTTATCTCACTGCACCATCCCAGCTCAGAACCTGGCTATATGCAAATCAGTCTGTCCCTGGCCCAGTGCATCATGGGAACAGGGCAGACTAAACTACCAAAGCCAATTCTTCACCAGAAAGGAAACCAGCTACCGGGGACCGGTTTCTGGCATTTCAGCCGTCTTCGGCCCGGCTTGCTTGAATCCTGATGGTGCAGTGAGAAAGGGACTCATGTCTGAGTATACCCTGCCACACCTATAGTGGCCAAAAACGATTCAGAAAAGGGGGTGGTGATGAACAGAGTGTCTGAATTAAGCAGACCACTCTTACCCAGTCCAAAGATCAGGGCTTGATCCATCACCGTTATTTATCTCACTGCACCATCCCAGCTCGGAACCTGGCTATATGCAAATCAGTCTGTCCCTGGCCCAGTGCATCATGGGAACAGGGCAGACTAAACTACCAAGCCAATTCTTCACCAGAAAGGAGACAAGCTACCGGGGACCGGTTTCTGGCATTTCAGCCGTCTTCGGCCCGGCTTGCTTGAATCCTGATGGTGCAGTGAGAAAGGGACTCATGTCTGAGTATACCCTGCCACACCTATAGTGGCCAAAAACGATTCAGAAAAGGGGGTGGTGATGAACAGAGTGTCTGAATTAAGCAGACCACTCTTACCCAGTCCAAAGATCAGGGCTTGATCCATCACCGTTATTTATCTCACTGCACCATCCCAGCTCAGAACCTGGGTATATGCAAATCAGTCTGTCCCTGGCCCAGTGCATCATGGGAACAGGGCAGACTAAACTACCAAGCCAATTCTTCACCAGAAAGGAGACAAGCTACCGGGGACCGGTTTCTGGCATTTCAGCCGTCTTCAGCCCAGCTTGCTTGAATCCTGATGGTGCAGTGAGAAAGGGAGTCATGTCTGAGTATACCCTGCCACACCTATAGGGGCCAAAAACGATTCAGAAAAGGGGGTGGTGATGAACAGAGTGTCTGAATTAAGCAGACCACTCTTACCCAGTCCAAAGATCAGGGCTTGATCCATCACCGTTATTTATCTCACTGCACCATCCCAGCTCAGAACCTGGCTATATGCAAATCAGTCTGTCCCGTGTCCAGTGCATCATGGGAACAGGGCAGACTAAACTACCAAGCCAATTCTTCACCAGAAAGGAGACAAGCTACCGGGGACTGGTTTCTGGCATTTCAGCCATCTTCGCCCGGCTTGCTTGAATCCTGATGGTGCAGTGAGAAAGGGACTCATGTCTGAGTATACCCTGCCACACCTATAGTGGCCAAAAACGATTCAGAAAAGGGGGTGGTGATGAACAGAGTGTCTGAATTAAGCAGACCACTCTTACCCAGTCCAAAGATCAGGCCTTGATCCATCACCGTTATTTATCTCACTGCACCATCCCAGCTCGGAACCTGGCTATATGCAAATCAGTCTGTCCTTGGCCCAGTGCATCATGGGAACAGGGCAGACTAAACTACCAAGCCAATTCTTCACCAGAAAGGAGACAAGCTACCGGGGACCATTTTCTGGCATTTCAGCCGTCTTCGGCCCGGCTTGCTTGAATCCTGATGGTGCAGTGAGAAAGGGACTCATGTCTGAGTATACCCTGCCACACCTATAGTGGCCAAAAACGATTCAGAAAAGGGGGTGGTGATGAACAGAGTGTCTGAATTAAGCAGACCACTCTTACCCAGTCCAAAGATCAGGGCTTGATCCATCACCGTTATTTATCTCACAGAACCATCCCAGCTCAGAACCTGGCTATATGCAAATCAGTCTGTCCCTGGCCCAGTGCATCATGGGAACAGGGCAGACTAAACTACCAAGCCAATTCTTCACCAGAAAGGAGACAAGCTACCGGGGACCGGTTTCTGGCATTTCCGCCGTCTTCGGCCCGGCTTGCTTGAATCCTGATGGTGCAGTGAGAAAGGGACCATTGTCTGAGTATACCCTGCCACACCTATAGTGGCCAAAAACGATTCAGAAAAGGGGGTGGTGATGAACAGAGTGTCTGAATTAAGCAGACCACTCTTACCCACTCCAAAGATCAGGGCTTGATCCATCACCGTTATTTATCTCACTGCACCATCCCAGCTCGGAACCTGGCTATATGCAAATCAGTCTGTCCTTGGCCCAGTGCATCATGGGAACAGGGCAGACTAAACTACCAAGCCAATTCTTCACCAGAAAGGAGACAAGCTACCGGGGACCGGTTTCTGGCATTTCAGCCGTCTTCGGCCCGGCTTGCTTGAATCCTGATGGTGCAGTGAGAAAGTGACTCATGTCTGAGTATACCCTGCCACACCTATAGTGGCCAAAAACGATTCAGAAAAGGGGGTGGTGATGAACAGAGTGTCTGAATTAAGCAGACCACTCTTACCCAGTCCAAAGATCAGGGCTTGATCCATCACCGTTATTTATCTCACTGCACCATCCCAGCTCGGAACCTGGCTATATGCAAATCAGTCTGTCCCTGGCCCAGTGCATCATGGGAACAGGGCAGACTAAACTACCAAGCCAATTCTTCACCAGAAAGGAGACAAGCTACCGGGGACCGGTTTCTGGCATTTCAGCCGTCTTCGGCCCGGCTTGCTTGAATCCTGATGGTGCAGTGAGAAAGGGACTCATGTCTGAGTATACCCTGCCACACCTATAGTGGCCAAAAACGATTCAGAAAAGGGGGTGGTGATGAACAGAGTGTCTGAATTAAGCAGACCACTCTTACCCAGTCCAAAGATCAGGCCTTGATCCATCACCGTTATTTATCTCACTGCACCATCCCAGCTCGGAACCTGGCTATATGCAAATCAGTCTGTCCTTGGCCCAGTGCATCATGGGAACAGGGCAGACTAAACTACCAAGCCAATTCTTCACCAGAAAGGAGACAAGCTACCGGGGACCATTTTCTGGCATTTCAGCCGTCTTCGGCCCGGCTTGCTTGAATCCTGATGGTGCAGTGAGAAAGGGACTCATGTCTGAGTATACCCTGCCACACCTATAGTGGCCAAAAACGATTCAGAAAAGGGGGTGGTGATGAACAGAGTGTCTGAATTAAGCAGACCACTCTTACCCAGTCCAAAGATCAGGGCTTGATCCATCACCGTTATTTATCTCACAGAACCATCCCAGCTCAGAACCTGGCTATATGCAAATCAGTCTGTCCCTGGCCCAGTGCATCATGGGAACAGGGCAGACTAAACTACCAAGCCAATTCTTCACCAGAAAGGAGACAAGCTACCGGGGACCGGTTTCTGGCATTTCAGCCGTCTTCGGCCCGGCTTGCTTGAATCCTGATGGTGCAGTGAGAAAGGGACCATTGTCTGAGTATACCCTGCCACACCTATAGTGGCCAAAAACGATTCAGAAAAGGGGGTGGTGATGAACAGAGTGTCTGAATTAAGCAGACCACTCTTACCCACTCCAAAGATCAGGGCTTGATCCATCACCGTTATTTATCTCACTGCACCATCCCAGCTCGGAACCTGGCTATATGCAAATCAGTCTGTCCTTGGCCCAGTGCATCATGGGAACAGGGCAGACTAAACTACCAAGCCAATTCTTCACCAGAAAGGAGACAAGCTACCGGGGACCGGTTTCTGGCATTTCAGCCGTCTTCGGCCCGGCTTGCTTGAATCCTGATGGTGCAGTGAGAAAGTGACTCATGTCTGAGTATACCCTGCCACACCTATAGTGGCCAAAAACGATTCAGAAAAGGGGGTGGTGATGAACAGAGTGTCTGAATTAAGCAGACCACTCTTACCCAGTCCAAAGATCAGGGCTTGATCCATCACCGTTATTTATCTCACTGCACCATCCCAGCTCGGAACCTGGCTATATGCAAATCAGTCTGTCCCTGGCCCAGTGCATCATGGGAACAGGGCAGACTAAACTACCAAGCCAATTCTTCACCAGAAAGGAGACAAGCTACCGGGGACCGGTTTCTGGCATTTCAGCCGTCTTCGGCCCGGCTTGCTTGAATCCTGATGGTGCAGTGAGAAAGGGACTCATGTCTGAGTATACCCTGCCACACCTATAGTGGCCAAAAACGATTCAGAAAAGGGGGTGGTGATGAACAGAGTGTCTGAATTAAGCAGACCACTCTTACCCAGTCCAAAGATCAGGGCTTGATCCATCACCGTTATTTATCTCACTGCACCATCCCAGCTCAGAACCTGGGTATATGCAAATCAGTCTGTCCCTGGCCCAGTGCATCATGGGAACAGGGCAGACTAAACTACCAAGCCAATTCTTCACCAGAAAGGAGACAAGCTACCGGGGACCGGTTTCCGGCATTTCAGCCGTCTTCAGCCCGGCTTGCTTGAATCCTGATGGTGCAGTGAGAAAGGGAGTCATGTCTGAGTATACCCTGCCACACCTATAGTGGCCAAAAACGATTCAGAAAAGGGGGTGGTGATGAACAGAGTGTCTGAATTAAGCAGACCACTCTTACCCAGTCCAAAGATCAGGGCTTGATCCATCACCGTTATTTATCTCACTGCACCATCCCAGCTCAGAACCTGGCTATATGCAAATCAGTCTGTCCCTGGTCCAGTGCATCATGGGAACAGGGCAGACTAAACTACCAAGCCAATTCTTCACCAGAACGGAGATAAGCTACCAGGGGCCGGTTTCTGGCATTTCAGCCGTCTTCGGCCCGGCTTGCTTGAATCCTGATGGTGC
This sequence comes from Lissotriton vulgaris, assembly GCF_964263255.1. Classification (NCBI taxonomy): domain Eukaryota; kingdom Metazoa; phylum Chordata; class Amphibia; order Caudata; family Salamandridae; genus Lissotriton; species Lissotriton vulgaris. Next base: position 200,511 of record NW_028240703.1, on the reverse strand, counting down.
AGTGAGAAAGGGACTCATGTCTGAGTATACCCTGCCACACCTATAGTGGCCAAAAACGATTCAGAAAAGGGGGTGGTGATGAACAGAGTGTCTGAATTAAGCAGACCACTCTTACCCACTCCAAAGATCAGGGCTTGATCCATCACCGTTATTTATCTCACTGCACCATCCCAGTTCAGAACCTGGCTATATGCAAATCAGTCTGTCCCTGGCCCAGTGCATCATGGGAACAGGGCAGACTAAACTACCAAGCCAATTCTTCACCAGAAAGGAGACAAGCTACCGGGGACCGGTTTCTGGCATTTCAGCCGTCTTCGGCCCGGCTTGCTTGAATCCTGATGGTGCAGTGAGAAAGTGACTCATGTCTGAGTATACCCTGCCACACCTATAGTGGCCAAAAACGATTCAGAAAAGGGGGTGGTGATGAACAGAGTGTCTGAATTAAGCAGACCACTCTTACCCAGTCCAAAGATCAGGGCTTGATCCATCACCGTTATTTATCTCACTGCACCATCCCAGCTCGGAACCTGGCTATATGCAAATCAGTCTGTCCCTGGCCCAGTGCATCATGGGAACAGGGCAGACTAAACTACCAAGCCAATTCTTCAGCAGAAAGGAGACAAGCTACCGGGGACCGGTTTCTGGCATTTCAGCCGTCTTCGGCCCGGCTTGCTTGAATCCTGATGGTGCAGTGAGAAAGGGACTCATGTCTGAGTATACCCTGCCACACCTATAGTGGCCAAAAACGATTCAGAAAAGGGGGTGGTGATGAACAGAGTGTCTGAATTAAGCAGACCACTCTTACCCAGTCCAAAGATCAGGGCTTGATCCATCACCGTTATTTATCTCACTGCACCATCCCAGCTCAGAACCTGGGTATATGCAAATCAGTCTGTCCCTGGCCCAGTGCATCATGGGAACAGGGCAGACTAAACTACCAAGCCAATTCTTCACCAGAAAGGAGACAAGCTACCGGGGACCGGTTTCTGGCATTTCAGCCGTCTTCAGCCCGGCTTGCTTGAATCCTGATGGTGCAGTGAGAAAGGGAGTCATGTCTGAGTATACCCTGCCACACCTATAGTGGCCAAAAACGATTCAGAAAAGGGGGTGGTGATGAACAGAGTGTCTGAATTAAGCAGACCACTCTTACCCAGTCCAAAGATCAGGGCTTGATCCATCACCGTTATTTATCTCACTGCACCATCCCAGCTCAGAACCTGGTTATATGCAAATTAGTCTGTCCCTGGCCCAGTGCATCATGGGAACAGGGCAGACTAAACTACCAAGCCAATTCTTCACCAGAAAGGAGACAAGCTACCGGGGACCGGTTTCTGGCATTTCAGCCGTCTTCGGCCCGGCTTGCTTGAATCCTGATGGTGCAGTGAGAAAGGGACTCATGTCTGAGTATACCCTGCCACACCTATAGTGGCCAAAAACGATTCGGAAAAGGGGGTGGTGATGAACAGAGTGTCTGAATTAAGCAGACCACTATTACCCAGTCCAAAGATCAGGGCTTGATCCATCACCGTTATTTATCTCACTGCACCATCCCAGCTCAGAACCTGGCTATATGCAAATCAGTCTGTCCCTGGCCCAGTGCATCATGGGAACAGGGCAGACTAAACTACCAAAGCCAATTCTTCACCAGAAAGGAAACCAGCTACCGGGGACCGGTTTCTGGCATTTCAGCCGTCTTCGGCCCGGCTTGCTTGAATCCTGATGGTGCAGTGAGAAAGGGACTCATGTCTGAGTATACCCTGCCACACCTATAGTGGCCAAAAACGATTCAGAAAAGGGGGTGGTGATGAACAGAGTGTCTGAATTAAGCAGACCACTCTTACCCAGTCCAAAGATCAGGGCTTGATCCATCACCGTTATTTATCTCACTGCACCATCCCAGCTCAGAACCTGGCTATATGCAAATCAGTCTGTCCCTGGCCCAGTGCATCATGGGAACAGGGCAGACTAAACTACCAAGCCAATTCTTCACCAGAAAGGAGACAAGCTACCGGGGACCGGTTTCTGGCATTTCAGCCGTCTTCGGCCCGGCTTGCTTGAATCCTGATGGTGCAGTGAGAAAGGGACTCATGTCTGAGTATACCCTGCCACACCTATAGTGGCCAAAAACGATTCAGAAAAGGGGGTGGTGATGAACAGAGTGTCTGAATTAAGCAGACCACTCTTACCCAGTCCAAAGATCAGGGCTTGATCCATCACCGTTATTTATCTCACTGCACCATCCCAGCTCAGAACCTGGGTATATGCAAATCAGTCTGTCCCTGGCCCAGTGCATCATGGGAACAGGGCAGACTAAACTACCAAGCCAATTCTTCACCAGAAAGGAGACAAGCTACCGGGGACCGGTTTCTGGCATTTCAGCCGTCTTCAGCCCGGCTTGCTTGAATCCTGATGGTGCAGTGAGAAAGGGAGTCATGTCTGAGTATACCCTGCCACACCTATAGGGGCCAAAAACGATTCAGAAAAGGGGGTGGTGATGAACAGAGTGTCTGAATTAAGCAGACCACTCTTACCCAGTCCAAAGATCAGGGCTTGATCCATCACCGTTATTTATCTCACTGCACCATCCCAGCTCAGAACCTGGCTATATGCAAATCAGTCTGTCCCGTGTCCAGTGCATCATGGGAACAGGGCAGACTAAACTACCAAGCCAATTCTTCACCAGAAAGGAGACAAGCTACCGGGGACCGGTTTCTGGCATTTCAGCCGTCTTCGGCCCGGCTTGCTTGAATCCTGATGGTGCAGTGAGAAAATGAGTCATGTCTGAGTATACCCTGCCACACCTATAGTGGCCAAAAACGATTCAGAAAAGGGGGTGGTGATGAACAGAGTGTCTGAATTAAGCAGACCACTCTTACACAGTCCAAAGATCAGGGCTTGATCCATCACCGTTATTTATCTCACTGCACCATCCCAGCTCGGAACCTGGCTATATGCAAATCAGTCTGTCCCTGGCCCAGTGCATCATGGGAACAGGGCAGACTAAACTACCAAGCCAATTCTTCACCAGAAAGGAGACAAGCTACTGGGGACCGGTTTCTGGCATTTCAGCCGTCTTCGGCCCGGCTTGCTTGAATCCTGATGGTGCAGTGAGAAAGGGACTCATGTCTGAGTATACCCTGCCACACCTATAGTGGCCAAAAACGATTCAGAAAAGGGGGTGGTGATGAACAGAGTGTCTGAATTAAGCAGACCACTCTTACCCAGTCCAAAGATCAGGGCTTGATCCATCACCGTTATTTATCTCACTGCACCATCCCAGTTCAGAACCTGGCTATATGCAAATCAGTCTGACCCTGGCCCAGTGCATCATGGGAACAGGGCAGACTAAACTACCAAGCCAATTCTTCACCAGAAAGGAGACAAGCTACCGGGGACCGGTTTCTGGCATTTCAGCCGTCTTCGCCCGGCTTGCTTGAATCCTGATGGTGCAGTGAGAAAGGGACTCATGTCTGAGTATACCCTGCCACACCTATAGTGGCCAAAAACGATTCAGAAAAGGGGGTGGTGATGAACAGAGTGTCTGAATTAAGCAGACCACTCTTACCCAGTCCAAAGATCAGGCCTTGATCCATCACCGTTATTTATCTCACTGCACCATCCCAGCTCGGAACCTGGCTATATGCAAATCAGTCTGTCCTTGGCCCAGTGCATCATGGGAACAGGGCAGACTAAACTACCAAGCCAATTCTTCACCAGAAAGGAGACAAGCTACCGGGGACCGGTTTCTGGCATTTCAGCCGTCTTCGCCCGGCTTGCTTGAATCCTGATGGTGCAGTGAGAAAGTGACTCATGTCTGAGTATACCCTGCCACACCTATAGTGGCCAAAAACGATTCAGAAAAGGGGGTGGTGATGAACAGAGTGTCTGAATTAAGCAGACCACTCTTACCCAGTCCAAAGATCAGGGCTTGATCCATCACCGTTATTTATCTCACTGCACCATCCCAGCTCGGAACCTGGCTATATGCAAATCAGTCTGTCCCTGGCCCAGTGCATCATGGGAACAGGGCAGACAAAACTACCAAGCCAATTCTTCACCAGAAAGGAGACAAGCTACCGGGGACCGGTTTCTGGCATTTCAGCCGTCTTGGTCCCGGCTTGCTTGAATCCTGATGGTGCAGTGAGAAAGGGACTCATGTCTGAGTATACCCTGCCACACCTGTAGTGGCCAAAAACAATTCAGAAAAGGGGGTGGTGATGAACAGAGTGTCTGAATTAAGCAGACCACTCTTACCCAGTCCAAAGATCAGGGCTTGATCCATCACCGTTATTTATCTCACTGCACCATCCCAGCTCAGAACCTGGGTATATGCAAATCAGTCTGTCCCTGGCCCAGTGCATCATGGGAACAGGGCAGACTAAACTACCAAGCCAATTCTTCACCAGAAAGGAGACAAGCTACCGGGGACCGGTTTCTGGCATTTCAGCCGTCTTCGGCCCGGCTTGCTTGAATCCTGATGGTGCAGTGAGAAAGGGACTCATGTCTGAGTATACCCTGCCACACCTATAGTGGCCAAAAACGATTCAGAAAAGGGGGTGGTGATGAACAGAGTGTCTGAATTAAGCAGACCACTCTTACCCAGTCCAAAGATCAGGGCTTGATCCATCACCGTTATTTATCTCACTGCACCATCCCAGTTCAGAACCTGGCTATATGCAAATCAGTCTGACCCTGGCCCAGTGCATCATGGGAACAGGGCAGAGTAAACTACCAAGCCAATTCTTCACCAGAAAGGAGACAAGTTACCGGGGACCGGTTTCTGGCATTTCAGCCGTCTTCGCCCGGCTTGCTTGAATCCTGATGGTGCAGTGAGAAAGGGACTCATGTCTGAGTATACCCTGCCACACCTATAGTGGCCAAAAACGATTCAGAAAAGGGGGTGGTGATGAACAGAGTGTCTGAATTAAGCAGACCACTCTTACCCAGTCCAAAGATCAGGCCTTGATCCATCACCGTTATTTATCTCACTGCACCATCCCAGCTCGGAACCTGGCTATATGCAAATCAGTCTGTCCTTGGCCCAGTGCATCATGGGAACAGGGCAGACTAAACTACCAAGCCAATTCTTCACCAGAAAGGAGACAAGCTACCGGGGACCGGTTTCTGGCATTTCAGCCGTCTTCGGCCCGGCTTGCTTGAATCCTGATGGTGCAGTGAGAAAGTGACTCATGTCTGAGTATACCCTGCCACACCTATAGTGGCCAAAAACGATTCAGAAAAGGGGGTGGTGATGAACAGAGTGTCTGAATTAAGCAGACCACTCTTACCCAGTCCAAAGATCAGGGCTTGATCCATCACCGTTATTTATCTCACTGCACCATCCCAGCTCGGAACCTGGCTATATGCAAATCAGTCTGTCCCTGGCCCAGTGCATCATGGGAACAGGGCAGACAAAACTACCAAGCCAATTCTTCACCAGAAAGGAGACAAGCTACCGGGGACCGGTTTCTGGCATTTCAGCCGTCTTCGGCCCGGCTTGCTTGAATCCTGATGGTGCAGTGAGAAAGGGACTCATGTCTGAGTATACCCTGCCACACCTATAGTGGCCAAAAACGATTCAGAAAAGGGGGTGGTGATGAACAGAGTGTCTGAATTAAGCAGACCACTCTTACCCAGTCCAAAGATCAGGGCTTGATCCATCACCGTTATTTATCTCACTGCACCATCCCAGCTCAGAACCTGGGTATATGCAAATCAGTCTGTCCCTGGCCCAGTGCATCATGGGAATAGGGCAGACTAAACTACCAAGCCAATTCTTCACCAGAAAGGAGACAAGCTACCGGGGACCGGTTTCTGGCATTTCAGCCGTCTTCAGCCCGGCTTGCTTGAATCCTGATGGTGCAGTGAGAAAGGGAGTCATGTCTGAGTATACCCTGCCACACCTATAGTGGCCAAAAACGATTCAGAAAAGGGGGTGGTGATGAACAGAGTGTCTGAATTAAGCAGACCACTCTTACCCAGTCCAAAGATCAGGGCTTGATCCATCACCGTTATTTATCTCACTGCACCATCCCAGCTCAGAACCTGGCTATATGCAAATTAGTCTGTCCCTGGCCCAGTGCATCATGGGAACAGGGCAGACTAAACTACCAAGCCAATTCTTCACCAGAAAGGAGACAAGCTACCGGGGACCGGTTTCTGGCATTTCAGCCGTCTTCGGCCCGGCTTGCTTGAATCCTGATGGTGCAGTGAGAAAGGGACTCATGTCTGAGTATACCCTGCCACACCTATAGTGGCCAAAAACGATTCGGAAAAGGGGGTGGTGATGAACAGAGTGTCTGAATTAAGCAGACCACTCTTACCCAGTCCAAAGATCAGGGCTTGATCCATCACCGTTATTTATCTCACTGCACCATCCCAGCTCAGAACCTGGCTATATGCAAATCAGTCTGTCCCTGGCCCAGTGCATCATGGGAACAGGGCAGACTAAACTACCAAGCCAATTCTTCACCAGAAAGGAAACAAGCTACCGGGGACCGGTTTCTGGCATTTCAGCCGTCTTCGGCCCGGCTTGCTTGAATCCTGATGGTGCAGTGAGAAAGGGACTCATGTCTGAGTATACCATGCCACACCTATAGTGGCCAAAAACGATTCAGAAAAGGGGGTGGTGATGAACAGAGTGTCTGAATTAAGCAGACCACTCTTACCCAGTCCAAAGATCAGGGCTTGATCCATCACCGTTATTTATCTCACTGCACCATCCCAGCTCAGAACCTGGCTATATGCAAATCAGTCTGTCCCTGGCCCAGTGCATCATGGGAACAGGGCAGACTAAACTACCAAGCCAACTCTTCACCAGAAAGGAGACAAGCTACCGGGGACCGGTTTCTGGCATTTCAGCCGTCTTCGGCCCGGCTTGCTTGAATCCTGATGGTGCAGTGAGAAAGGGACTCATGTCTGAGTATACCCTGCCACACCTATAGTGGCCAAAAACGATTCAGAAAAGGGGGTGGTGATGAACAGAGTGTCTGAATTAAGCAGACCACTCTTACCCAGTCCAAAGATCAGGGCTTGATCCATCACCGTTATTTATCTCACTGCACCATCCCAGCTCAGAACCTGGGTATATGCAAATCAGTCTGTCCCTGGCCCAGTGCATCATGGGAACAGGGCAGACTAAACTACCAAGCCAATTCTTCACCAGAAAGGAGACAAGCTACCGGGGACCGGTTTCTGGCATTTTAGCCGTCTTCAGCCCGGCTTGCTTGAATCCTGATGGTGCAGTGAGAAAGGGAGTCATGTCTGAGTATACCCTGCCACACCTATAGTGGCCAAAAACGATTCAGAAAAGGGGGTGGTGATGAACAGAGTGTCTGAATTAAGCAGACCACTCTTACCCACTCCAAAGATCAGGGCTTGATCCATCACCGTTATTTATCTCACTGCACCATCCCAGTTCAGAACCTGGCTATATGCAAATCAGTCTGTCCCTGGCCCAGTGCATCATGGGAACAGGGCAGACTAAACTACCAAGCCAATTCTTCACCAGAAAGGAGACAAGCTACCGGGGACTGGTTTCTGGCATTTCAGCCATCTTCGCCCGGCTTGCTTGAATCCTGATGGTGCAGTGAGAAAGGGACTCATGTCTGAGTATACCCTGCCACACCTATAGTGGCCAAAAACGATTCAGAAAAGGGGGTGGTGATGAACAGAGTGTCTGAATTAAGCAGACCACTCTTACCCAGTCCAAAGATCAGGCCTTGATCCATCACCGTTATTTATCTCACTGCACCATCCCAGCTCGGAACCTGGCTATATGCAAATCAGTCTGTCCTTGGCCCAGTGCATCATGGGAACAGGGCAGACTAAACTACCAAGCCAATTCTTCACCAGAAAGGAGACAAGCTACCGGGGACCATTTTCTGGCATTTCAGCCGTCTTCGGCCCGGCTTGCTTGAATCCTGATGGTGCAGTGAGAAAGGGACTCATGTCTGAGTATACCCTGCCACACCTATAGTGGCCAAAAACGATTCAGAAAAGGGGGTGGTGATGAACAGAGTGTCTGAATTAAGCAGACCACTCTTACCCAGTCCAAAGATCAGGGCTTGATCCATCACCGTTATTTATCTCACAGAACCATCCCAGCTCAGAACCTGGCTATATGCAAATCAGTCTGTCCCTGGCCCAGTGCATCATGGGAACAGGGCAGACTAAACTACCAAGCCAATTCTTCACCAGAAAGGAGACAAGCTACCGGGGACCGGTTTCTGGCATTTCAGCCGTCTTCGGCCCGGCTTGCTTGAATCCTGATGGTGCAGTGAGAAAGGGACCATTGTCTGAGTATACCCTGCCACACCTATAGTGGCCAAAAACGATTCAGAAAAGGGGGTGGTGATGAACAGAGTGTCTGAATTAAGCAGACCACTCTTACCCACTCCAAAGATCAGGGCTTGATCCATCACCGTTATTTATCTCACTGCACCATCCCAGCTCGGAACCTGGCTATATGCAAATCAGTCTGTCCTTGGCCCAGTGCATCATGGGAACAGGGCAGACTAAACTACCAAGCCAATTCTTCACCAGAAAGGAGACAAGCTACCGGGGACCGGTTTCTGGCATTTCAGCCGTCTTCGGCCCGGCTTGCTTGAATCCTGATGGTGCAGTGAGAAAGTGACTCATGTCTGAGTATACCCTGCCACACCTATAGTGGCCAAAAACGATTCAGAAAAGGGGGTGGTGATGAACAGAGTGTCTGAATTAAGCAGACCACTCTTACCCAGTCCAAAGATCAGGGCTTGATCCATCACCGTTATTTATCTCACTGCACCATCCCAGCTCGGAACCTGGCTATATGCAAATCAGTCTGTCCCTGGCCCAGTGCATCATGGGAACAGGGCAGACTAAACTACCAAGCCAATTCTTCACCAGAAAGGAGACAAGCTACCGGGGACCGGTTTCTGGCATTTCAGCCGTCTTCGGCCCGGCTTGCTTGAATCCTGATGGTGCAGTGAGAAAGGGACTCATGTCTGAGTATACCCTGCCACACCTATAGTGGCCAAAAACGATTCAGAAAAGGGGGTGGTGATGAACAGAGTGTCTGAATTAAGCAGACCACTCTTACCCAGTCCAAAGATCAGGGCTTGATCCATCACCGTTATTTATCTCACTGCACCATCCCAGCTCAGAACCTGGGTATATGCAAATCAGTCTGTCCCTGGCCCAGTGCATCATGGGAACAGGGCAGACTAAACTACCAAGCCAATTCTTCAGCAGAAAGGAGACAAGCTACCGGGGACCGGTTTCTGGCATTTCAGCCGTCTTCGGCCCGGCTTGCTTGAATCCTGATGGTGCAGTGAGAAAGGGACTCATGTCTGAGTATACCCTGCCACACCTATAGTGGCCAAAAACAATTCAGAAAAGGGGGTGGTGATGAACAGAGTGTCTGAATTAAGCAGACCACTCTTACCCAGTCCAAAGATCAGGGCTTGATCCATCACCGTTATTTATCTCACTGCACCATCCCAGCTCAGAACCTGGGTATATGCAAATCAGTCTGTCCCTGGCCCAGTGCATCATGGGAATAGGGCAGACTAAACTACCAAGCCAATTCTTCACCAGAAAGGAGACAAGCTACCGGGGACCGGTTTCTGGCATTTCAGCCGTCTTCAGCCCGGCTTGCTTGAATCCTGATGGTGCAGTGAGAAAGGGAGTCATGTCTGAGTATACCCTGCCACACCTATAGTGGCCAAAAACGATTCAGAAAAGGGGGTGGTGATGAACAGAGTGTCTGAATTAAGCAGACCACTCTTACCCAGTCCAAAGATCAGGGCTTGATCCATCACCGTTATTTATCTCACTGCACCATCCCAGCTCAGAACCTGGCTATATGCAAATTAGTCTGTCCCTGGCCCAGTGCATCATGGGAACAGGGCAGACTAAACTACCAAGCCAATTCTTCACCAGAAAGGAGACAAGCTACCGGGGACCGGTTTCTGGCATTTCAGCCGTCTTCGGCCCGGCTTGCTTCAATCCTGATGGTGCAGTGAGAAAGGGACTCATGTCTGAGTATACCCTGCCACACCTATAGTGGCCAAAAACGATTCGGAAAAGGGGGTGGTGATGAACAGAGTGTCTGAATTAAGCAGACCACTCTTACCCAGTCCAAAGATCAGGGCTTGATCCATCACCGTTATTTATCTCACTGCACCATCCCAGCTCAGAACCTGGCTATATGCAAATCAGTCTGTCCCTGGCCCAGTGCATCATGGGAACAGGGCAGACTAAACTACCAAGCCAATTCTTCACCAGAAAGGAAACAAGCTACCGGGGACCGGTTTCTGGCATTTCAGCCGTCTTCGGCCCGGCTTGCTTGAATCCTGATGGTGCAGTGAGAAAGGGACTCATGTCTGAGTATACCATGCCACACCTATAGTGGCCAAAAACGATTCAGAAAAGGGGGTGGTGATGAACAGAGTGTCTGAATTAAGCAGACCACTCTTACCCAGTCCAAAGATCAGGGCTTGATCCATCACCGTTATTTATCTCACTGCACCATCCCAGCTCAGAACCTGGCTATATGCAAATCAGTCTGTCCCTGGCCCAGTGCATCATGGGAACAGGGCAGACTAAACTACCAAGCCAACTCTTCACCAGAAAGGAGACAAGCTACCGGGGACCGGTTTCTGGCATTTCAGCCGTCTTCGGCCCGGCTTGCTTGAATCCTGATGGTGCAGTGAGAAAGGGACTCATGTCTGAGTATACCCTGCCACACCTATAGTGGCCAAAAACGATTCAGAAAAGGGGGTGGTGATGAACAGAGTGTCTGAATTAAGCAGACCACTCTTACCCAGTCCAAAGATCAGGCCTTGATCCATCACCGTTATTTATCTCACTGCACCATCCCAGCTCGGAACCTGGCTATATGCAAATCAGTCTGTCCTTGGCCCAGTGCATCATGGGAACAGGGCAGACTAAACTACCAAGCCAATTCTTCACCAGAAAGGAGACAAGCTACCGGGGACCATTTTCTGGCATTTCAGCCGTCTTCGGCCCGGCTTGCTTGAATCCTGATGGTGCAGTGAGAAAGGGACTCATGTCTGAGTATACCCTGCCACACCTATAGTGGCCAAAAACGATTCAGAAAAGGGGGTGGTGATGAACAGAGTGTCTGAATTAAGCAGACCACTCTTACCCACTCCAAAGATCAGGGCTTGATCCATCACCGTTATTTATCTCACTGCACCATCCCAGTTCAGAACCTGGCTATATGCAAATCAGTCTGTCCCTGGCCCAGTGCATCATGGGAACAGGGCAGACTAAACTACCAAGCCAATTCTTCACCAGAAAGGAGACAAGCTACCGGGGACTGGTTTCTGGCATTTCAGCCATCTTCGCCCGGCTTGCTTGAATCCTGATGGTGCAGTGAGAAAGGGACTCATGTCTGAGTATACCCTGCCACACCTATAGTGGCCAAAAACGATTCAGAAAAGGGGGTGGTGATGAACAGAGTGTCTGAATTAAGCAGACCACTCTTACCCAGTCCAAAGATCAGGCCTTGATCCATCACCGTTATTTATCTCACTGCACCATCCCAGCTCGGAACCTGGCTATATGCAAATCAGTCTGTCCTTGGCCCAGTGCATCATGGGAACAGGGCAGACTAAACTACCAAGCCAATTCTTCACCAGAAAGGAGACAAGCTACCGGGGACCATTTTCTGGCATTTCAGCCGTCTTCGGCCCGGCTTGCTTGAATCCTGATGGTGCAGTGAGAAAGGGACTCATGTCTGAGTATACCCTGCCACACCTATAGTGGCCAAAAACGATTCAGAAAAGGGGGTGGTGATGAACAGAGTGTCTGAATTAAGCAGACCACTCTTACCCAGTCCAAAGATCAGGGCTTGATCCATCACCGTTATTTATCTCACAGAACCATCCCAGCTCAGAACCTGGCTATATGCAAATCAGTCTGTCCCTGGCCCAGTGCATCATGGGAACAGGGCAGACTAAACTACCAAGCCAATTCTTCACCAGAAAGGAGACAAGCTACCGGGGACCGGTTTCTGGCATTTCAGCCGTCTTCGGCCCGGCTTGCTTGAATCCTGATGGTGCAGTGAGAAAGGGACCATTGTCTGAGTATACCCTGCCACACCTATAGTGGCCAAAAACGATTCAGAAAAGGGGGTGGTGATGAACAGAGTGTCTGAATTAAGCAGACCACTCTTACCCACTCCAAAGATCAGGGCTTGATCCATCACCGTTATTTATCTCACTGCACCATCCCAGCTCGGAACCTGGCTATATGCAAATCAGTCTGTCCTTGGCCCAGTGCATCATGGGAACAGGGCAGACTAAACTACCAAGCCAATTCTTCACCAGAAAGGAGACAAGCTACCGGGGACCGGTTTCTGGCATTTCAGCCGTCTTCGGCCCGGCTTGCTTGAATCCTGATGGTGCAGTGAGAAAGTGACTCATGTCTGAGTATACCCTGCCACACCTATAGTGGCCAAAAACGATTCAGAAAAGGGGGTGGTGATGAACAGAGTGTCTGAATTAAGCAGACCACTCTTACCCAGTCCAAAGATCAGGGCTTGATCCATCACCGTTATTTATCTCACTGCACCATCCCAGCTCGGAACCTGGCTATATGCAAATCAGTCTGTCCCTGGCCCAGTGCATCATGGGAACAGGGCAGACTAAACTACCAAGCCAATTCTTCACCAGAAAGGAGACAAGCTACCGGGGACCGGTTTCTGGCATTTCAGCCGTCTTCGGCCCGGCTTGCTTGAATCCTGATGGTGCAGTGAGAAAGGGACTCATGTCTGAGTATACCCTGCCACACCTATAGTGGCCAAAAACGATTCAGAAAAGGGGGTGGTGATGAACAGAGTGTCTGAATTAAGCAGACCACTCTTACCCAGTCCAAAGATCAGGGCTTGATCCATCACCGTTATTTATCTCACTGCACCATCCCAGCTCAGAACCTGGGTATATGCAAATCAGTCTGTCCCTGGCCCAGTGCATCATGGGAACAGGGCAGACTAAACTACCAAGCCAATTCTTCACCAGAAAGGAGACAAGCTACCGGGGACCGGTTTCCGGCATTTCAGCCGTCTTCAGCCCGGCTTGCTTGAATCCTGATGGTGCAGTGAGAAAGGGAGTCATGTCTGAGTATACCCTGCCACACCTATAGGGGCCAAAAACGATTCAGAAAAGGGGGTGGTGATGAACAGAGTGTCTGAATTAAGCAGACCACTCTTACCCAGTCCAAAGATCAGGGCTTGATCCATCACCGTTATTTATCTCACTGCACCATCCCAGCTCAGAACCTGGCTATATGCAAATCAGTCTGTCCCTGGTCCAGTGCATCATGGGAACAGGGCAGACTAAACTACCAAGCCAATTCTTCACCAGAACGGAGATAAGCTACCAGGGGCCGGTTTCTGGCATTTCAGCCGTCTTCGGCCCGGCTTGCTTGAATCCTGATGGTGCAGTGAGAAAGGGACTCATGTCTGAGTATACCCTGCCACACCTATAGTGGCCAAAAACGATTCAGAAAAGGGGGTGGTGATGAACAGAGTGTCTGAATTAAGCAGACCACTCTTACCCACTCCAAAGATCAGGGCTTGATCCATCACCGTTATTTATCTCACTGCACCATCCCAGTTCAGAACCTGGCTATATGCAAATCAGTCTGTCCCTGGCCCAGTGCATCATGGGAACAGGGCAGACTAAACTACCAAGCCAATTCTTCACCAGAAAGGAGACAAGCTACCGGGGACCGGTTTCTGGCATTTCAGCCGTCTTCGGCCCGGCTTGCTTGAATCCTGATGGTGCAGTGAGAAAGTGACTCATGTCTGAGTATACCCTGCCACACCTATAGTGGCCAAAAACGATTCAGAAAAGGGGGTGGTGATGAACAGAGTGTCTGAATTAAGCAGACCACTCTTACCCAGTCCAAAGATCAGGGCTTGATCCATCACCGTTATTTATCTCACTGCACCATCCCAGCTCGGAACCTGGCTATATGCAAATCAGTCTGTCCCTGGCCCAGTGCATCATGGGAACAGGGCAGACTAAACTACCAAGCCAATTCTTCAGCAGAAAGGAGACAAGCTACCGGGGACCGGTTTCTGGCATTTCAGCCGTCTTCGGCCCGGCTTGCTTGAATCCTGATGGTGCAGTGAGAAAGGGACTCATGTCTGAGTATACCCTGCCACACCTATAGTGGCCAAAAACGATTCAGAAAAGGGGGTGGTGATGAACAGAGTGTCTGAATTAAGCAGACCACTCTTACCCAGTCCAAAGATCAGGGCTTGATCCATCACCGTTATTTATCTCACTGCACCATCCCAGCTCAGAACCTGGGTATATGCAAATCAGTCTGTCCCTGGCCCAGTGCATCATGGGAACAGGGCAGACTAAACTACCAAGCCAATTCTTCACCAGAAAGGAGACAAGCTACCGGGGACCGGTTTCTGGCATTTCAGCCGTCTTCAGCCCGGCTTGCTTGAATCCTGATGGTGCAGTGAGAAAGGGAGTCATGTCTGAGTATACCCTGCCACACCTATAGTGGCCAAAAACGATTCAGAAAAGGGGGTGGTGATGAACAGAGTGTCTGAATTAAGCAGACCACTCTTACCCAGTCCAAAGATCAGGGCTTGATCCATCACCGTTATTTATCTCACTGCACCATCCCAGCTCAGAACCTGGTTATATGCAAATTAGTCTGTCCCTGGCCCAGTGCATCATGGGAACAGGGCAGACTAAACTACCAAGCCAATTCTTCACCAGAAAGGAGACAAGCTACCGGGGACCGGTTTCTGGCATTTCAGCCGTCTTCGGCCCGGCTTGCTTGAATCCTGATGGTGCAGTGAGAAAGGGACTCATGTCTGAGTATACCCTGCCACACCTATAGTGGCCAAAAACGATTCGGAAAAGGGGGTGGTGATGAACAGAGTGTCTGAATTAAGCAGACCACTATTACCCAGTCCAAAGATCAGGGCTTGATCCATCACCGTTATTTATCTCACTGCACCATCCCAGCTCAGAACCTGGCTATATGCAAATCAGTCTGTCCCTGGCCCAGTGCATCATGGGAACAGGGCAGACTAAACTACCAAAGCCAATTCTTCACCAGAAAGGAAACCAGCTACCGGGGACCGGTTTCTGGCATTTCAGCCGTCTTCGGCCCGGCTTGCTTGAATCCTGATGGTGCAGTGAGAAAAGGACTCATGTCTGAGTATACCCTGCCACACCTATAGTGGCCAAAAACGATTCAGAAAAGGGGGTGGTGATGAACAGAGTGTCTGAATTAAGCAGACCACTCTTACCCAGTCCAAAGATCAGGGCTTGATCCATCACCGTTATTTATCTCACTGCACCATCCCAGCTCAGAACCTGGCTATATGCAAATCAGTCTGTCCCTGGCCCAGTGCATCATGGGAACAGGGCAGACTAAACTACCAAGCCAATTCTTCACCAGAAAGGAGACAAGCTACCGGGGACCGGTTTCTGGCATTTCAGCCGTCTTCGGCCCGGCTTGCTTGAATCCTGATGGTGCAGTGAGAAAGGGACTCATGTCTGAGTATACCCTGCCACACCTATAGTGGCCAAAAACGATTCAGAAAAGGGGGTGGTGATGAACAGAGTGTCTGAATTAAGCAGACCACTCTTACCCAGTCCAAAGATCAGGGCTTGATCCATCACCGTTATTTATCTCACTGCACCATCCCAGCTCAGAACCTGGGTATATGCAAATCAGTCTGTCCCTGGCCCAGTGCATCATGGGAACAGGGCAGACTAAACTACCAAGCCAATTCTTCACCAGAAAGGAGACAAGCTACCGGGGACCGGTTTCTGGCATTTCAGCCGTCTTCAGCCCGGCTTGCTTGAATCCTGATGGTGCAGTGAGAAAGGGAGTCATGTCTGAGTATACCCTGCCACACCTATAGGGGCCAAAAACGATTCAGAAAAGGGGGTGGTGATGAACAGAGTGTCTGAATTAAGCAGACCACTCTTACCCAGTCCAAAGATCAGGGCTTGATCCATCACCGTTATTTATCTCACTGCACCATCCCAGCTCAGAACCTGGCTATATGCAAATCAGTCTGTCCCGTGTCCAGTGCATCATGGGAACAGGGCAGACTAAACTACCAAGCCAATTCTTCACCAGAAAGGAGACAAGCTACCGGGGACCGGTTTCTGGCATTTCAGCCGTCTTCGCCCGGCTTGCTTTAATCCTGATGGTGCAGTGAGAAAGGGACTCATGTCTGAGTATACCCTGCCACACCTATAGTGGCCAAAAACGATTCAGAAAAGGGGGTGGTGATGAACAGAGTGTCTGAATTAAGCAGACCACTCTTACCCAGTCCAAAGATCAGGCCTTGATCCATCACCGTTATTTATCTCACTGCACCATCCCAGCTCGGAACCTGGCTATATGCAAATCAGTCTGTCCTTGGCCCAGTGCATCATGGGAACAGGGCAGACTAAACTACCAAGCCAATTCTTCACCAGAAAGGAGACAAGCTACCGGGGACCGGTTTCTGGCATTTCAGCCATCTTCGGCCCGGCTTGCTTGAATCCTGATGGTGCAGTGAGAAAGGGACTCATGTCTGAGTATACCCTGCCACACCTATAGTGGCCAAAAACGATTCAGAAAAGGGGGTGGTGATGAACAGAGTGTCTGAATTAAGCAGACCACTCTTACCCAGTCCAAAGATCAGGGCTTGATCCATCACCGTTATTTATCTCACTGAACCATCCCAGCTCAGAACCTGGCTATATACAAATCAGTCTGTCCCTGGCCCAGTGCATCATGGGAACAGGGCAGACTAAACTACCAAGCCAATTCTTCACCAGAAAGGAGACAAGCTACCGGGGACCGGTTTCTGGCATTTCAGCCGTCTTCGGCCCGGCTTGCTTGAATCCTGATGGTGCAGTGAGAAAGGGACTCATGTCTGAGTGTACCCTGCCACACCTATAGTGGCCAAAAACGATTCAAAAATGGGGGTGGTGATGAACAGAGTGTCTGAATTAAGCAGACCACTCTTACCCAGTCCAAAGATCAGGGCTTGATCCATCACCGTTATTTATCTCACTGCACCATCCCAGCTCAGAACCTGGGTATATGCAAATCAGTCTGTCCCTGTCCCAGTGCATCATGGGAACAGGGCAGACTAAACTACCAAGCCAATTCTTCACCAGAAAGGAGACAAGCTACCGGGGACCGGTTTCTGGCATTTCAGCCGTCTTCAGCACGGCTTGCTTGAATCCTGATGGTGCAGTGAGAAAGGGAGTCATGTCTGAGTATACCCTGCCACACCTATAGTTGCCAAAAACGATTCAGAAAAGGGGGTGGTGATGAACAGAGTGTCTGAATTAAGCAGACCACTCTTACCCAGTCCAAAGATCAGGGCTTGATCCATCACCGTTATTTATCTCACTGCACCATCCCAGCTCAGAACCTGGCTATATGCAAATCAGTCTGTCCCTGGCCCAGTGCATCATGGGAACAGGGCAGACTAAACTACCAAGCCAATTCTTCACCAGAAAGGAGACAAGCTACCGGGGACCGGTTTCTGGCATTTCAGCCGTCTTCAGCCCGGCTTGCTTGAATCCTAATGGTGCATTGAGAAAGGGAGTCATGTCTGAGTATACCCTGCCACACCTATAGTGGCCAAAAACGATTCAGAAAAGGGGGTGGTGATGAACAGAGTGTCTGAATTAAGCAGACCATTCTTACCCAGTCCAAAGATCAGGGCTTGATCCATCACCATTATTTATCTCACTGCACCATCCCAGCTCAGAACCTGGGTATATGCAAATCAGTCTGTCCCTGGCCCAGTGCATCATGGGAACAGGGCAGACTAAACTACCAAGCCAATTCTTCACCAGAAAGGAGACAAGCTACCGGGGACCGGTTTCTGGCATTTCAGCCGTCTTCAGCCCGGCTTGCTTGAATCCTGATGGTGCAGTGAGAAAGGGAGTCATGTCTGAGTATACCCTGCCACACCTATAGTGGCCAAAAACGATTCAGAAAAGGGGGTGGTGATGAACAGAGTGTCTGAATTAAGCAGACCACTCTTACCCAGTCCAAAGATCAGGGCTTGATCCATCACCGTTATTTATCTCACTGCACCATCCCAGCTCAGAACCTGGCTATATGCAAATCAGTCTGTCCCTGGCCCAGTGCATCATGGGAACAGGGCAGACTAAACTACCAAGCCAATTCTTCACCAGAAAGGAGACAAGCTACCGGGGACCGGTTTCTGGCATTTCAGCCGTCTTCGGCCCGGCTTGCTTGAATCCTGATGGTGCAGTGAGAAAGGGACGCATGTCTGAGTATACCCTGCCACACCTATAGTGGCCAAAAACGATTCAGAAAAGGGGGTGGTGATGAACAGAGTGTCTGAATTAAGCAGACCACTCTTACCCAGTCCAAAGATCAGGGCTTGATCCATCACCGTTATTTATCTCACTGCAGCATCCCAGCTCAGAACCTGGCTATATGCAAATCAGTCTGTCCCTGGCCCAGTGCATCATGGGAACAGGGCAGACTAAACTACCAAGCCAATTCTTCACCAGAAAGGAGACAAGCTACCGGGAACCGGTTTCTGGCATTTCAGCCGTCTTCAGCCCGGCTTGCTTGAATCCTGATGGTGCAGTGAGAAAGGGACTCATGTCTGAGTATACCCTGCCACACCTATAGTGGCCAAAAACGATTCAGAAAAGGGGGTGGTGATGAACAGAGTGTCTGAATTAAGCAGACCACTCTTACCCAGTCCAAAGATCAGGGCTTGATCCATCACCGTTATTTATCTCACTGCACCATCCCAGCTCAGTACCTGGGTATATGCAAATCAGTCTGTCCCTGGCCCAGTGCATCATGGGAACAGGGCAGACTAAACTACCAAGCCAATTCTTCACCAGAAAGGAGACAAGCTACCAGGGACCGGTTTCTGGCATTTTAGCCGTCTTCGGCCCGGCTTGCTTGAATCCTGATGGTGCAGTGAGAAAGGGACTCATGTCTGAGTATACCCTGCCACACCTATAGTGGCCAAAAACGATTCAGAAAAGGGGGTGGTGATGAACAGAGTGTCTGAATTAAGCAGACCACTCTTACCCAGTCCAAAGATCAGGGCTTGATCCATCACCGTTATTTATCTCACTGCACCATCCCAGCTCAGAACCTGGCTATATGCAAATCAGTCTGTCCCTGGCCCAGTGCATCATGGGAACAGGGCAGACTAAACTACCAAGCCAATTCTTCACCAGAAAGGAGACAAGCTACCGGGGACCGGTTTCTGGCATTTCAGCCGTCTTCGGCCCGGCTTGCTTGAATCCTGATGGTGCAGTGAGAAAGGGACTCATGTCTGAGTATACCCTGCCACACCTATAGTGGCCAAAAACGATTCAGAAAAGGGGGTGGTGATGAACAGAGTGTCTGAATTAAGCAGACCACTCTTACCCACTCCAAAGATCAGGGCTTGATCCATCACCGTTATTTATCTCACTGCACCATCCCAGCTCAGAACCTGGCTATATGCAAATCAGTCTGTCCCTGGCCCAGTGCATCATGGGAACAGGGCAGACTAAACTACCAAGCCATTTCTTCACCAGAAAGGAGACAAGCTACCGGGGACCGGTTTCTGGCATTTCAGCCGTCTTCGCCCGGCTTGCTTGAATCCTGATGGTGCAGTGAGAAAGGGACTCATGTCTGAGTATACCCTGCCACACCTATAGTGGCCAAAAACGATTCAGAAAAGGGGGTGGTGATGAACAGAGTGTCTGAATTAAGCAGACCACTCTTACCCAGTCCAAAGATCAGGGCTTGATCCATCACTGTTATTTATCTCACTGCACCATCCCAGCTCGGAACCTGGCTATATGCAAATCAGTCTGTCCCTGGCCCAGTGCATCATGGGAACAGGGCAGACTAAACTACCAAGCCAATTCTTCACCAGAAAGGAGACAAGCTACCGGGGACCGGTTTCTGGCATTTCAGCCGTCTTCGGCCCGGCTTGCTTGAATCCTGATGGTGCAGTGAGAAAGGGACTCATGTCTGAGTATACCCTGCCACACCTATAGTTGCCAAAAACGATTCAGAAAAGGGGGTGGTGATGAACAGAGTGTCTGAATTAAGCAGACCACTCTTACCCAGTCCAAAGATCAGGGCTTGATCCATCACCGTTATTTATCTCACTGCACCATCCCAGCTCAGAACCTGGCTATATGCAAATCAGTCTGTCCCTGGCCCAGTGCATCATGGGAACAGGGCAGACTAAACTACCAAGCCAATTCTTCACCAGAAAGGAGACAAGCTACCGGGGACCGGTTTCTGGTATTTCAGCCGTCTTCGGCCCGGCTTGCTTGAATCCTGATGGTGCAGTGAAAAAGGGACTCATGTCTGAGTGTACCCTGCCACACCTATAGTGGCCAAAAACGATTCAGAAAAGGGGGTGGTGATGAACAGAGTGTCTGAATTAAGCAGACCACTCTTACCCAGTCCAAAGATCAGGGCGTGATCCATCACCGTTATTTATCTCACTGCACCATCCCAGCTCAGAACCTGGGTATATGCAAATCAGTCTGTCCCTGGCCCAGTGCATCATGGGAACAGGGCAGACTAAACTACCAAGCCAATTCTTCACTAGAAAGGAGACAAGCTACCGGGGACCAGTTTCTGGCATTTCAGCCGTCTTCAGCCCGGCTTGCTTGAATCCTGATGGTGCAGTGAGAAAGGGAGTCATGTCTGAGTATACCCTGCCACACCTATAGTGGCCAAAAACGATTCAGAAAAGGGGGTGGTGATGAACAGAGTGTCTGAATTAAGCAGACCACGCTTACCCAGTCCAAAGATCAGGGCTTGATCCATCACCGTTATTTATCTCACTGCACCATCCCAGCTCAGAACCTGGCTATATGCAAATCAGTCTGTCCCTGGCCCAGTGCATCATGGGAACAGGGCAGACTAAACTACCAAGCCAATTCTTCACCAGAAAGGAGACAAGCTACCGGGGACCGGTTTCTGGCATTTCAGCCGTCTTCGGCCCGGCTTGCTTGAATCCTGATGGTGCAGTGAGAAACGGACTCATGTCTGAGTGTACCCTGCCACACCTATAGTGGCCAAAAACGATTCAGAAAAGGGGGTGGTGATGAACAGAGTGTCTGAATTAAGCAGACCACTCTTACCCAGTCCAAAGATCAGGGCTTGATCCATCACCGTTATTTATCTCACTGCACCATCCCAGCTCAGAACCTGGCTATATGCAAATCAGTCTGTCCCTGGCCCAGTGCATCATGGGAACAGGGCAGACTAAACTACCAAGCCAATTCTTCACCAGAAAGGAGACAAGCTACCGGGGACCGGTTTCTGGCATTTCAGCCGTCTTCGGCCCGGCTTGCTTGATTCCTGATGGTGCAGTGAAAAAGGGACTCATGTCTGAGTGTACCCTGCCACACCTATAGTGGCCAAAAACGATTCAGAAAAGGGGGTGGTGATGAACAGAGTATCTGAATTAAGCAGACCACTCTTACCCAGTCCAAAGATCAGGGCGTGATCCATCACCGTTATTTATCTCACTGCACCATCCCAGCTCAGAACCTGGGTATATGCAAATCAGTCTGTCCCTGGCCCAGTGCATCATGGGAACAGGGCAGACTAAACTACCAAGCCAATTCTTCACTAGAAAGGAGACAAGCTACCGGGGACCAGTTTCTGGCATTTCAGCCGTCTTCAGCCCGGCTTGCTTGAATCCTGA
Organism: Lissotriton vulgaris; assembly: GCF_964263255.1. Classification (NCBI taxonomy): domain Eukaryota; kingdom Metazoa; phylum Chordata; class Amphibia; order Caudata; family Salamandridae; genus Lissotriton; species Lissotriton vulgaris. Next base: position 178,787 of record NW_028240703.1, on the reverse strand, counting down.
TGGTGCAGTGAGAAAGGGAGTCATGTCTGAGTATACCCTGCCACACCTATAGTGGCCAAAAACGATTCAGAAAAGGGGGTGGTGATGAACAGAGTGTCTGAATTAAGCAGACCACGCTTACCCAGTCCAAAGATCAGGGCTTGATCCATCACCGTTATTTATCTCACTGCACCATCCCAGCTCAGAACCTGGCTATATGCAAATCAGTCTGTCCCTGGCCCAGTGCATCATGGGAACAGGGCAGACTAAACTACCAAGCCAATTCTTCACCAGAAAGGAGACAAGCTACCGGGGACCGGTTTCTGGCATTTCAGCCGTCTTCGGCCCGGCTTGCTTGAATCCTGATGGTGCAGTGAGAAACGGACTCATGTCTGAGTGTACCCTGCCACACCTATAGTGGCCAAAAACGATTCAGAAAAGGGGGTGGTGATGAACAGAGTGTCTGAATTAAGCAGACCACTCTTACCCAGTCCAAAGATCAGGGCTTGATCCATCACCGTTATTTATCTCACTGCACCATCCCAGCTCAGAACCTGGCTATATGCAAATCAGTCTGTCCCTGGCCCAGTGCATCATGGGAACAGGGCAGACTAAACTACCAAGCCAATTCTTCACCAGAAAGGAGACAAGCTACCGGGGACCGGTTTCTGGCATTTCAGCCGTCTTCGGCCCGGCTTGCTTGAATCCTGATGGTGCAGTGAGAAAGGGACTCATGTCTGAGTATACCCTGCCACACCTATAGTGGCCAAAAACGATTCAGAAAAGGGGGTGGTGATGAACAGAGTGTCTGAATTAAGCAGACCACTCTTACCCAGTCCAAAGATCAGGGCTTGATCCATCACCGTTATTTATCTCACTGCACCATCCCAGCTCGGAACCTGGCTATATGCAAATCAGTCTGTCCCTGGCCCAGTGCATCATGGGAACAGGGCAGACTAAACTACCAAGCCAATTCTTCAGCAGAAAGGAGACAAGCTACCGGGGACCGGTTTCTGGCATTTCAGCCGTCTTCGGCCCGGCTTGCTTGAATCCTGATGGTGCAGTGAGAAAGGGACTCATGTCTGAGTATACCCTGCCACACCTATAGTGGCCAAAAACGATTCAGAAAAGGGGGTGGTGATGAACAGAGTGTCTGAATTAAGCAGACCACTCTTACCCAGTCCAAAGATCAGGGCTTGATCCATCACCGTTATTTATCTCACTGCACCATCCCAGCTCGGAACCTGGCTATATGCAAATCAGTCTGTCCCTGGCCCAGTGCATCATGGGAACAGGGCAGACTAAACTACCAAGCCAATTCTTCAGCAGAAAGGAGACAAGCTACCGGGGACCGGTTTCTGGCATTTCAGCCGTCTTCGGCCCGGCTTGCTTGAATCCTGATGGTGCAGTGAGAAAGGGACTCATGTCTGAGTATACCCTGCCACACCTATAGTGGCCAAAAACGATTCAGAAAAGGGGGTGGTGATGAACAGAGTGTCTGAATTAAGCAGACCACTCTTACCCACTCCAAAGATCAGGGCTTGATCCATCACCGTTATTTATCTCACTGCACCATCCCAGCTCGGAACCTGGCTATATGCAAATCAGTCTGTCCTTGGCCCAGTGCATCATGGGAACAGGGCAGACTAAACTACCAAGCCAATTCTTCACCAGAAAGGAGACAAGCTACCGGGGACCGGTTTCTGGCATTTCAGCCGTCTTCGGCCCGGCTTGCTTGAATCCTGATGGTGCAGTGAGAAAGTGACTCATGTCTGAGTATACCCTGCCACACCTATAGTGGCCAAAAACGATTCAGAAAAGGGGGTGGTGATGAACAGAGTGTCTAAATTAAGCAGACCACTCTTACCCAGTCCAAAGATCAGGGCTTGATCCATCACCGTTATTTATCTCACTGCACCATCCCAGCTCGGAACCTGGCTATATGCAAATCAGTCTGTCCCTGGCCCAGTGCATCATGGGAACAGGGCAGACTAAACTACCAAGCCAATTCTTCACCAGAAAGGAGACAAGCTACCGGGGACCGGTTTCTGGCATTTCAGCCGTCTTCGGCCCGGCTTGCTTGAATCCTGATGGTGCAGTGAGAAAGGGACTCATGTCTGAGTATACCCTGCCACACCTATAGTGGCCAAAAACGATTCAGAAAAGGGGGTGGTGATGAACAGAGTGTCTGAATTAAGCAGACCACTCTTACCCAGTCCAAAGATCAGGGCTTGATCCATCACCGTTATTTATCTCACTGCACCATCCCAGCTCAGAACCTGGGTATATGCAAATCAGTCTGTCCCTGGCCCAGTGCATCATGGGAACAGGGCAGACTAAACTACCAAGCCAATTCTTCACCAGAAAGGAGACAAGCTACCGGGGACCGGTTTCTGGCATTTCAGCCGTCTTCAGCCCGGCTTGCTTGAATCCTGATGGTGCAGTGAGAAAGGGAGTCATGTCTGAGTATACCCTGCCACACCTATAGGGGCCAAAAACGATTCAGAAAAGGGGGTGGTGATGAACAGAGTGTCTGAATTAAGCAGACCACTCTTACCCAGTCCAAAGATCAGGGCTTGATCCATCACCGTTATTTATCTCACTGCACCATCCCAGCTCAGAACCTGGCTATATGCAAATCAGTCTGTCCCTGGTCCAGTGCATCATGGGAACAGGGCAGACTAAACTACCAAGCCAATTCTTCACCAGAAAGGAGACAAGCTACCAGGGACCGGTTTCTGGCATTTCAGCCGTCTTCGGCCCGGCTTGCTTGAATCCTGATGGTGCAGTGAGAAAGGGACTCATGTCTGAGTATACCCTGCCACACCTATAGTGGCCAAAAACGATTCAGAAAAGGGGGTGGTGATGAACAGAGTGTCTGAATTAAGCAGACCACTCTTACCCACTCCAAAGATCAGGGCTTGATCCATCACCGTTATTTATCTCACTGCACCATCCCAGTTCAGAACCTGGCTATATGCAAATCAGTCTGTCCCTGGCCCAGTGCATCATGGGAACAGGGCAGACTAAACTACCAAGCCAATTCTTCACCAGAAAGGAGACAAGCTACCGGGGACCGGTTTCTGGCATTTCAGCCGTCTTCGGCCCGGCTTGCTTGAATCCTGATGGTGCAGTGAGAAAGTGACTCATGTCTGAGTATACCCTGCCACACCTATAGTGGCCAAAAACGATTCAGAAAAGGGGGTGGTGATGAACAGAGTGTCTGAATTAAGCAGACCACTCTTACCCAGTCCAAAGATCAGGGCTTGATCCATCACCGTTATTTATCTCACTGCACCATCCCAGCTCGGAACCTGGCTATATGCAAATCAGTCTGTCCCTGGCCCAGTGCATCATGGGAACAGGGCAGACTAAACTACCAAGCCAATTCTTCAGCAGAAAGGAGACAAGCTACCGGGGACCGGTTTCTGGCATTTCAGCCGTCTTCGGCCCGGCTTGCTTGAATCCTGATGGTGCAGTGAGAAAGGGACTCATGTCTGAGTATACCCTGCCACACCTATAGTGGCCAAAAACGATTCAGAAAAGGGGGTGGTGATGAACAGAGTGTCTGAATTAAGCAGACCACTCTTACCCAGTCCAAAGATCAGGGCTTGATCCATCACCGTTATTTATCTCACTGCACCATCCCAGCTCAGAACCTGGGTATATGCAAATCAGTCTGTCCCTGGCCCAGTGCGTCATGGGAACAGGGCAGACTAAACTACCAAGCCAATTCTTCACCAGAAAGGAGACAAGCTACCGGGGACCGGTTTCTGGCATTTCAGCCGTCTTCAGCCCGGCTTGCTTGAATCCTGATGGTGCAGTGAGAAAGGGAGTCATGTCTGAGTATACCCTGCCACACCTATAGTGGCCAAAAACGATTCAGAAAAGGGGGTGGTGATGAACAGAGTGTCTGAATTAAGCAGACCACTCTTACCCAGTCCAAAGATCAGGGCTTGATCCATCACCGTTATTTATCTCACTGCACCATCCCAGCTCAGAACCTGGTTATATGCAAATTAGTCTGTCCCTGGCCCAGTGCATCATGGGAACAGGGCAGACTAAACTACCAAGCCAATTCTTCACCAGAAAGGAGACAAGCTACCGGGGACCGGTTTCTGGCATTTCAGCCGTCTTCGGCCCGGCTTGCTTGAATCCTGATGGTGCAGTGAGAAAGGGACTCATGTCTGAGTATACCCTGCCACACCTATAGTGGCCAAAAACGATTCGGAAAAGGGGGTGGTGATGAACAGAGTGTCTGAATTAAGCAGACCACTATTACCCAGTCCAAAGATCAGGGCTTGATCCATCACCGTTATTTATCTCACTGCACCATCCCAGCTCAGAACCTGGCTATATGCAAATCAGTCTGTTCCTGGCCCAGTGCATCATGGGAACAGGGCAGACTAAACTACCAAAGCCAATTCTTCACCAGAAAGGAAACCAGCTACCGGGGACCGGTTTCTGGCATTTCAGCCGTCTTCGGCCCGGCTTGCTTGAATCCTGATGGTGCAGTGAGAAAGGGACTCATGTCTGAGTATACCCTGCCACACCTATAGTGGCCAAAAACGATTCAGAAAAGGGGGTGGTGATGAACAGAGTGTCTGAATTAAGCAGACCACTCTTACCCAGTCCAAAGATCAGGGCTTGATCCATCACCGTTATTTATCTCACTGCACCATCCCAGCTCAGAACCTGGCTATATGCAAATCAGTCTGTCCCTGGCCCAGTGCATCATGGGAACAGGGCAGACTAAACTACCAAGCCAATTCTTCACCAGAAAGGAGACAAGCTACCGGGGACCGGTTTCTGGCATTTCAGCCGTCTTCGGCCCGGCTTGCTTGAATCCTGATGGTGCAGTGAGAAAGGGACTCATGTCTGAGTATACCCTGCCACACCTATAGTGGCCAAAAACGATTCAGAAAAGGGGGTGGTGATGAACAGAGTGTCTGAATTAAGCAGACCACTCTTACCCAGTCCAAAGATCAGGGCTTGATCCATCACCGTTATTTATCTCACTGCACCATCCCAGCTCAGAACCTGGGTATATGCAAATCAGTCTGTCCCTGGCCCAGTGCATCATGGGAACAGGGCAGACTAAACTACCAAGCCAATTCTTCACCAGAAAGGAGACAAGCTACCGGGGACCGGTTTCTGGCATTTCAGCCGTCTTCAGCCCGGCTTGCTTGAATCCTGATGGTGCAGTGAGAAAGGGAGTCATGTCTGAGTATACCCTGCCACACCTATAGGGGCCAAAAACGATTCAGAAAAGGGGGTGGTGATGAACAGAGTGTCTGAATTAAGCAGACCACTCTTACCCAGTCCAAAGATCAGGGCTTGATCCATCACCGTTATTTATCTCACTGCACCATCCCAGCTCAGAACCTGGCTATATGCAAATCAGTCTGTCCCGTGTCCAGTGCATCATGGGAACAGGGCAGACTAAACTACCAAGCCAATTCTTCACCAGAAAGGAGACAAGCTACCGGGGACCGGTTTCTGGCATTTCAGCCGTCTTCGCCCGGCTTGCTTTAATCCTGATGGTGCAGTGAGAAAGGGACTCATGTCTGAGTATACCCTGCCACACCTATAGTGGCCAAAAACGATTCAGAAAAGGGGGTGGTGATGAACAGAGTGTCTGAATTAAGCAGACCACTCTTACCCAGTCCAAAGATCAGGCCTTGATCCATCACCGTTATTTATCTCACTGCACCATCCCAGCTCGGAACCTGGCTATATGCAAATCAGTCTGTCCTTGGCCCAGTGCATCATGGGAACAGGGCAGACTAAACTACCAAGCCAATTCTTCACCAGAAAGGAGACAAGCTACCGGGGACCGGTTTCTGGCATTTCAGCCGTCTTCGGCCCGGCTTGCTTGAATCCTGATGGTGCAGTGAGAAAGGGACTCATGTCTGAGTATACCCTGCCACACCTATAGTGGCCAAAAACGATTCAGAAAAGGGGGTGGTGATGAACAGAGTGTCTGAATTAAGCAGACCACTCTTACCCAGTCCAAAGATCAGGGCTTGATCCATCACCGTTATTTATCTCACTGAACCATCCCAGCTCAGAACCTGGCTATATACAAATCAGTCTGTCCCTGGCCCAGTGCATCATGGGAACAGGGCAGACTAAACTACCAAGCCAATTCTTCACCAGAAAGGAGACAAGCTACCGGGGACCGGTTTCTGGCATTTCAGCCGTCTTCGGCCCGGCTTGCTTGAATCCTGATGGTGCAGTGAGAAAGGGACTCATGTCTGAGTGTACCCTGCCACACCTATAGTGGCCAAAAACGATTCAGAAATGGGGGTGGTGATGAACAGAGTGTCTGAATTAAGCAGACCACTCTTACCCAGTCCAAAGATCAGGGCTTGATCCATCACCGTTATTTATCTCACTGCACCATCCCAGCTCAGAACCTGGGTATATGCAAATCAGTCTGTCCCTGTCCCAGTGCATCATGGGAACAGGGCAGACTAAACTACCAAGCCAATTCTTCACCAGAAAGGAGACAAGCTACCGGGGACCGGTTTCTGGCATTTCAGCCGTCTTCAGCACGGCTTGCTTGAATCCTGATGGTGCAGTGAGAAAGGGAGTCATGTCTGAGTATACCCTGCCACACCTATAGTGGCCAAAAACGATTCAGAAAAGGGGGTGGTGATGAACAGAGTGTCTGAATTAAGCAGACCACTCTTACCCAGTCCAAAGATCAGGGCTTGATCCATCACCGTTATTTATCTCACTGCACCATCCCAGCTCAGAACCTGGCTATATGCAAATCAGTCTGTCCCTGGCCCAGTGCATCATGGGAACAGGGCAGACTAAACTACCAAGCCAATTCTTCACCAGAAAGGAGACAAGCTACCGGGGACCGGTTTCTGGCATTTCAGCCGTCTTCAGCCCGGCTTGCTTGAATCCTAATGGTGCATTGAGAAAGGGAGTCATGTCTGAGTATACCCTGCCACACCTATAGTGGCCAAAAACGATTCAGAAAAGGGGGTGGTGATGAACAGAGTGTCTGAATTAAGCAGACCATTCTTACCCAGTCCAAAGATCAGGGCTTGATCCATCACCATTATTTATCTCACTGCACCATCCCAGCTCAGAACCTGGGTATATGCAAATCAGTCTGTCCCTGGCCCAGTGCATCATGGGAACAGGGCAGACTAAACTACCAAGCCAATTCTTCACCAGAAAGGAGACAAGCTACCGGGGACCAGTTTCTGGCATTTCAGCCGTCTTCAGCCCGGCTTGCTTGAATCCTGATGGTGCAGTGAGAAAGGGAGTCATGTCTGAGTATACCCTGCCACACCTATAGTGGCCAAAAACGATTCAGAAAAGGGGGTGGTGATGAACAGAGTGTCTGAATTAAGCAGACCACTCTTACCCAGTCCAAAGATCAGGGCTTGATCCATCACCGTTATTTATCTCACTGCACCATCCCAGCTCAGAACCTGGCTATATGCAAATCAGTCTGTCCCTGGCCCAGTGCATCATGGGAACAGGGCAGACTAAACTACCAAGCCAATTCTTCACCAGAAAGGAGACAAGCTACCGGGGACCGGTTTCTGGCATTTCAGCCGTCTTCGGCCCGGCTTGCTTGAATCCTGATGGTGCAGTGAGAAAGGGACTCATGTCTGAGTATACCCTGCCACACCTATAGTGGCCAAAAACGATTCAGAAAAGGGGGTGGTGATGAACAGAGTGTCTGAATTAAGCAGACCACTCTTACCCAGTCCAAAGATCAGGGCTTGATCCATCACCGTTATTTATCTCACTGCAGCATCCCAGCTCAGAACCTGGCTATATGCAAATCAGTCTGTCCCTGGCCCAGTGCATCATGGGAACAGGGCAGACTAAACTACCAAGCCAATTCTTCACCAGAAAGGAGACAAGCTACCGGGAACCGGTTTCTGGCATTTCAGCCGTCTTCAGCCCGGCTTGCTTGAATCCTGATGGTGCAGTGAGAAAGGGACTCATGTCTGAGTATACCCTGCCACACCTATAGTGGCCAAAAACGATTCAGAAAAGGGGGAGGTGATGAACAGAGTGTCTGAATTAAGCAGACCACTCTTACCCAGTCCAAAGATCAGGGCTTGATCCATCACCGTTATTTATCTCACTGCACCATCCCAGCTCAGTACCTGGGTATATGCAAATCAGTCTGTCCCTGGCCCAGTGCATCATGGGAACAGGGCAGACTAAACTACCAAGCCAATTCTTCACCAGAAAGGAGACAAGCTACCGGGGACCGGTTTCTGGCATTTCAGCCGTCTTCGGCCCGGCTTGCTTGAATCCTGATGGTGCAGTGAGAAAGGGACTCATGTCTGAGTATACCCTGCCACACCTATAGTGGCCAAAAACGATTCAGAAAAGGGGGTGGTGATGAACAGAGTGTCTGAATTAAGCAGACCACTCTTACCCACTCCAAAGATCAGGGCTTGATCCATCACCGTTATTTATCTCACTGCACCATCCCAGCTCAGAACCTGGCTATATGCAAATCAGTCTGTCCCTGGCCCAGTGCATCATGGGAACAGGGCAGACTAAACTACCAAGCCATTTCTTCACCAGAAAGGAGACAAGCTACCGGGGACCGGTTTCTGGCATTTCAGCCGTCTTCGCCCGGCTTGCTTGAATCCTGATGGTGCAGTGAGAAAGGGACTCATGTCTGAGTATACCCTGCCACACCTATAGTGGCCAAAAACGATTCAGAAAAGGGGGTGGTGATGAACAGAGTGTCTGAATTAAGCAGACCACTCTTACCCAGTCCAAAGATCAGGGCTTGATCCATCACCGTTATTTATCTCACTGCACCATCCCAGCTCGGAACCTGGCTATATGCAAATCAGTCTGTCCCTGGCCCAGTGCATCATGGGAACAGGGCAGACTAAACTACCAAGCCAATTCTTCACCAGAAAGGAGACAAGCTACCGGGGACCGGTTTCTGGCATTTCAGCCGTCTTCGGCCCGGCTTGCTTGAATCCTGATGGTGCAGTGAGAAAGGGACTCATGTCTGAGTATACCCTGCCACACCTATAGTGGCCAAAAACGATTCAGAAAAGGGGGTGGTGATGAACAGAGTGTCTGAATTAAGCAGACCACTCTTACCCAGTCCAAAGATCAGGGCTTGATCCATCACCGTTATTTATCTCACTGAACCATCCCAGCTCAGAACCTGGCTATATACAAATCAGTCTGTCCCTGGCCCAGTGCATCATGGGAACAGGGCAGACTAAACTACCAAGCCAATTCTTCACCAGAAAGGAGACAAGCTACCGGGGACCGGTTTCTGGCATTTCAGCCGTCTTCGGCCCGGCTTGCTTGAATCCTGATGGTGCAGTGAGAAAGGGACTCATGTCTGAGTGTACCCTGCCACACCTATAGTGGCCAAAAACGATTCAGAAATGGGGGTGGTGATGAACAGAGTGTCTGAATTAAGCAGACCACTCTTACCCAGTCCAAAGATCAGGGCTTGATCCATCACCGTTATTTATCTCACTGCACCATCCCAGCTCAGAACCTGGGTATATGCAAATCAGTCTGTCCCTGTCCCAGTGCATCATGGGAACAGGGCAGACTAAACTACCAAGCCAATTCTTCACCAGAAAGGAGACAAGCTACCGGGGACCGGTTTCTGGCATTTCAGCCGTCTTCAGCACGGCTTGCTTGAATCCTGATGGTGCAGTGAGAAAGGGAGTCATGTCTGAGTATACCCTGCCACACCTATAGTGGCCAAAAACGATTCAGAAAAGGGGGTGGTGATGAACAGAGTGTCTGAATTAAGCAGACCACTCTTACCCAGTCCAAAGATCAGGGCTTGATCCATCACCGTTATTTATCTCACTGCACCATCCCAGCTCAGAACCTGGCTATATGCAAATCAGTCTGTCCCTGGCCCAGTGCATCATGGGAACAGGGCAGACTAAACTACCAAGCCAATTCTTCACCAGAAAGGAGACAAGCTACCGGGGACCGGTTTCTGGCATTTCAGCCGTCTTCAGCCCGGCTTGCTTGAATCCTAATGGTGCATTGAGAAAGGGAGTCATGTCTGAGTATACCCTGCCACACCTATAGTGGCCAAAAACGATTCAGAAAAGGGGGTGGTGATGAACAGAGTGTCTGAATTAAGCAGACCATTCTTACCCAGTCCAAAGATCAGGGCTTGATCCATCACCATTATTTATCTCACTGCACCATCCCAGCTCAGAACCTGGGTATATGCAAATCAGTCTGTCCCTGGCCCAGTGCATCATGGGAACAGGGCAGACTAAACTACCAAGCCAATTCTTCACCAGAAAGGAGACAAGCTACCGGGGACCAGTTTCTGGCATTTCAGCCGTCTTCAGCCCGGCTTGCTTGAATCCTGATGGTGCAGTGAGAAAGGGAGTCATGTCTGAGTATACCCTGCCACACCTATAGTGGCCAAAAACGATTCAGAAAAGGGGGTGGTGATGAACAGAGTGTCTGAATTAAGCAGACCACTCTTACCCAGTCCAAAGATCAGGGCTTGATCCATCACCGTTATTTATCTCACTGCACCATCCCAGCTCAGAACCTGGCTATATGCAAATCAGTCTGTCCCTGGCCCAGTGCATCATGGGAACAGGGCAGACTAAACTACCAAGCCAATTCTTCACCAGAAAGGAGACAAGCTACCGGGGACCGGTTTCTGGCATTTCAGCCGTCTTCGGCCCGGCTTGCTTGAATCCTGATGGTGCAGTGAGAAAGGGACTCATGTCTGAGTATACCCTGCCACACCTATAGTGGCCAAAAACGATTCAGAAAAGGGGGTGGTGATGAACAGAGTGTCTGAATTAAGCAGACCACTCTTACCCAGTCCAAAGATCAGGGCTTGATCCATCACCGTTATTTATCTCACTGCAGCATCCCAGCTCAGAACCTGGCTATATGCAAATCAGTCTGTCCCTGGCCCAGTGCATCATGGGAACAGGGCAGACTAAACTACCAAGCCAATTCTTCACCAGAAAGGAGACAAGCTACCGGGAACCGGTTTCTGGCATTTCAGCCGTCTTCAGCCCGGCTTGCTTGAATCCTGATGGTGCAGTGAGAAAGGGACTCATGTCTGAGTATACCCTGCCACACCTATAGTGGCCAAAAACGATTCAGAAAAGGGGGAGGTGATGAACAGAGTGTCTGAATTAAGCAGACCACTCTTACCCAGTCCAAAGATCAGGGCTTGATCCATCACCGTTATTTATCTCACTGCACCATCCCAGCTCAGTACCTGGGTATATGCAAATCAGTCTGTCCCTGGCCCAGTGCATCATGGGAACAGGGCAGACTAAACTACCAAGCCAATTCTTCACCAGAAAGGAGACAAGCTACCGGGGACCGGTTTCTGGCATTTCAGCCGTCTTCGGCCCGGCTTGCTTGAATCCTGATGGTGCAGTGAGAAAGGGACTCATGTCTGAGTATACCCTGCCACACCTATAGTGGCCAAAAACGATTCAGAAAAGGGGGTGGTGATGAACAGAGTGTCTGAATTAAGCAGACCACTCTTACCCACTCCAAAGATCAGGGCTTGATCCATCACCGTTATTTATCTCACTGCACCATCCCAGCTCAGAACCTGGCTATATGCAAATCAGTCTGTCCCTGGCCCAGTGCATCATGGGAACAGGGCAGACTAAACTACCAAGCCATTTCTTCACCAGAAAGGAGACAAGCTACCGGGGACCGGTTTCTGGCATTTCAGCCGTCTTCGCCCGGCTTGCTTGAATCCTGATGGTGCAGTGAGAAAGGGACTCATGTCTGAGTATACCCTGCCACACCTATAGTGGCCAAAAACGATTCAGAAAAGGGGGTGGTGATGAACAGAGTGTCTGAATTAAGCAGACCACTCTTACCCAGTCCAAAGATCAGGGCTTGATCCATCACCGTTATTTATCTCACTGCACCATCCCAGCTCGGAACCTGGCTATATGCAAATCAGTCTGTCCCTGGCCCAGTGCATCATGGGAACAGGGCAGACTAAACTACCAAGCCAATTCTTCACCAGAAAGGAGACAAGCTACCGGGGACCGGTTTCTGGCATTTCAGCCGTCTTCGGCCCGGCTTGCTTGAATCCTGATGGTGCAGTGAGAAAGGGACTCATGTCTGAGTATACCCTGCCACACCTATAGTGGCCAAAAACGATTCAGAAAAGGGGGTGGTGATGAACAGAGTGTCTGAATTAAGCAGACCACTCTTACCCAGTCCAAAGATCAGGGCTTGATCCATCACCGTTATTTATCTCACTGCACCATCCCAGCTCAGAACCTGGCTATATGCAAATCAGTCTGTCCCTGGCCCAGTGCATCATGGGAACAGGGCAGACTAAACTACCAAGCCAATTCTTCACCAGAAAGGAGACAAGCTACCGGGGACCGGTTTCTGGCATTTCAGCCGTCTTCGGCCCGGCTTGCTTGAATCCTGATGGTGCAGTGAAAAAGGGACTCATGTCTGAGTGTACCCTGCCACACCTATAGTGGCCAAAAACGGTTCAGAAAAGGGGGTGGTGATGAACAGAGTGTCTGAATTAAGCAGACCACTCTTACCCAGTCCAAAGATCAGGGCGTGATCCATCACCGTTATTTATCTCACTGCACCATCCCAGCTCAGAACCTGGGTATATGCAAATCAGTCTGTCCCTGGCCCAGTGCATCATGGGAACAGGGCAGACTAAACTACCAAGCCAATTCTTCACTAGAAAGGAGACAAGCTACCGGGGACCAGTTTCTGGCATTTCAGCCGTCTTCAGCCCGGCTTGCTTGAATCCTGATGGTGCAGTGAGAAAGGGAGTCATGTCTGAGTATACCCTGCCACACCTATAGTGGCCAAAAACGATTCAGAAAAGGGGGTGGTGATGAACAGAGTGTCTGAATTAAGCAGACCACGCTTACCCAGTCCAAAGATCAGGGCTTGATCCATCACCGTTATTTATCTCACTGCACCATCCCAGCTCAGAACCTGGCTATATGCAAATCAGTCTGTCCCTGGCCCAGTGCATCATGGGAACAGGGCAGACTAAACTACCAAGCCAATTCTTCACCAGAAAGGAGACAAGCTACCGGGGACCGGTTTCTGGCATTTCAGCCGGCTTCGGCCCGGCTTGCTTGAATCCTGATGGTGCAGTGAGAAACGGACTCATGTCTGAGTGTACCCTGCCACACCTATAGTGGCCAAAAACGATTCAGAAAAGGGGGTGGTGATGAACAGAGTGTCTGAATTAAGCAGACCACTCTTACCCAGTCCAAAGATCAGGGCTTGATCCATCACCGTTATTTATCTCACTGCACCATCCCAGCTCAGAACCTGGCTATATGCAAATCAGTCTGTCCCTGGCCCAGTGCATCATGGGAACAGGGCAGACTAAACTACCAAGCCAATTCTTCACCAGAAAGGAGACAAGCTACCGGGGACCGGTTTCTGGCATTTCAGCCGTCTTCGGCCCGGCTTGCTTGAATCCTGATGGTGCAGTGAAAAAGGGACTCATGTCTGAGTGTACCCTGCCACACCTATAGTGGCCAAAAACGATTCAGAAAAGGGGGTGGTGATGAACAGAGTGTCTGAATTAAGCAGACCACTCTTACCCAGTCCAAAGATCAGGGCGTGATCCATCACCGTTATTTATCTCACTGCACCATCCCAGCTCAGAACCTGGGTATATGCAAATCAGTCTGTCCCTGGCCCAGTGCATCATGGGAACAGGGCAGACTAAACTACCAAGCCAATTCTTCACTAGAAAGGAGACAAGCTACCGGGGACCAGTTTCTGGCATTTCAGCCGTCTTCAGCCCGGCTTGCTTGAATCCTGATGGTGCAGTGAGAAAGGGACTCATGTCTGAGTATACCCTGCCACACCTATAGTGGCCAAAAACGATTCAGAAAAGGGGGTGGTGATGAACAGAGTGTCTGAATTAAGCAGACCACGCTTACCCAGTCCAAAGATCAGGGCTTGATCCATCACCGTTATTTATCTCACTGCACCATCCCAGCTCAGAACCTGGCTATATGCAAATCAGTCTGTCCCTGGCCCAGTGCATCATGGAAACAGGGCAGACTAAACTACCAAGCCAATTCTTCACCAGAAAGGAGACAAGCTACCGGGGACCGGTTTCTGGCATTTCAGCCGTCTTCGGCCCGGCTTGCTTGAATCCTGATGGTGCAGTGAGAAACGGACTCATGTCTGAGTGTACCCTGCCACACCTATAGTGGCCAAAAACGATTCAGAAAAGGGGGTGGTGATGAACAGAGTGTCTGAATTAAGCAGACCACTCTTACCCAGTCCAAAGATCAGGGCTTGATCCATCACCGTTATTTATCTCACTGCACCATCCCAGCTCAGAACCTGGCTATATGCAAATCAGTCTGTCCCTGGCCCAGTGCATCATGGGAACAGGGCAGACTAAACTACCAAGCCAATTCTTCACCAGAAAGGAGACAAGCTACCGGGGACCGGTTTCTGGCATTTCAGCCGTCTTCGGCCCGGCTTGCTTGAATCCTGATGGTGCAGTGAGAAAGGGACTCATGTCTGAGTATACCCTGCCACACCTATAGTGGCCAAAAACGATTCAGAAAAGGGGGTGGTGATGAACAGAGTGTCTGAATTAAGCAGACCACTCTTACCCAGTCCAAAGATCAGGGCTTGATCCATCACCGTTATTTATCTCACTGCACCATCCCAGCTCGGAACCTGGCTATATGCAAATCAGTCTGTCCCTGGCCCAGTGCATCATGGGAACAGGGCAGACTAAACTACCAAGCCAATTCTTCAGCAGAAAGGAGACAAGCTACCGGGGACCGGTTTCTGGCATTTCAGCCGTCTTCGGCCCGGCTTGCTTGAATCCTGATGGTGCAGTGAGAAAGGGACTCATGTCTGAGTATACCCTGCCACACCTATAGTGGCCAAAAACGATTCAGAAAAGGGGGTGGTGATGAACAGAGTGTCTGAATTAAGCAGACCACTCTTACCCAGTCCAAAGATCAGGGCTTGATCCATCACCGTTATTTATCTCACTGCACCATCCCAGCTCAGAACCTGGGTATATGCAAATCAGTCTGTCCCTGGCCCAGTGCATCATGGGAACAGGGCAGACTAAACTACCAAGCCAATTCTTCACCAGAAAGGAGACAAGCTACCGGGGACCGGTTTCTGGCATTTCAGCCGTATTCAGCCCGGCTTGCTTGAATCCTGATGGTGCAGTGAGAAAGGGAGTCATGTCTGAGTATACCCTGCCACACCTATAGTGGCCAAAAACGATTCAGAAAAGGGGGTGGTGATGAACAGAGTGTCTGAATTAAGCAGACCACTCTTACCCAGTCCAAAGATCAGGGCTTGATCCATCACCGTTATTTATCTCACTGCACCATCCCAGCTCAGAACCTGGTTATATGCAAATTAGTCTGTCCCTGGCCCAGTGCATCATGGGAACAGTGCAGACTAAACTACCAAGCCAATTCTTCACCAGAAAGGAGACAAGCTACCGGGGACCGGTTTCTGGCATTTCAGCCGTCTTCGGCCCGGCTTGCTTGAATCCTGATGGTGCAGTGAGAAAGGGACTCATGTCTGAGTATACCCTGCCACACCTATAGTGGCCAAAAACGATTCGGAAAAGGGGGTGGTGATGAACAGAGTGTCTGAATTAAGCAGACCACTATTACCCAGTCCAAAGATCAGGGCTTGATCCATCACCGTTATTTATCTCACTGCACCATCCCAGCTCAGAACCTGGCTATATGCAAATCAGTCTGTCCCTGGCCCAGTGCATCATGGGAACAGGGCAGACTAAACTACCAAAGCCAATTCTTCACCAGAAAGGAAACCAGCTACCGGGGACCGGTTTCTGGCATTTCAGCCGTCTTCGGCCCGGCTTGCTTGAATCCTGATGGTGCAGTGAGAAAGGGACTCATGTCTGAGTATACCCTGCCACACCTATAGTGGCCAAAAACGATTCAGAAAAGGGGGTGGTGATGAACAGAGTGTCTGAATTAAGCAGACCACTCTTACCCAGTCCAAAGATCAGGGCTTGATCCATCACCGTTATTTATCTCACTGCACCATCCCAGCTCAGAACCTGGCTATATGCAAATCAGTCTGTCCCTGGCCCAGTGCATCATGGGAACAGGGCAGACTAAACTACCAAGCCAATTCTTCACCAGAAAGGAGACAAGCTACCGGGGACCGGTTTCTGGCATTTCAGCCGTCTTCGGCCCGGCTTGCTTGAATCCTGATGGTGCAGTGAGAAAGGGACTCATGTCTGAGTATACCCTGCCACACCTATAGTGGCCAAAAACGATTCAGAAAAGGGGGTGGTGATGAACAGAGTGTCTGAATTAAGCAGACCACTCTTACCCAGTCCAAAGATCAGGGCTTGATCCATCACCGTTATTTATCTCACTGCACCATCCCAGCTCAGAACCTGGGTATATGCAAATCAGTCTGTCCCTGGCCCAGTGCATCATGGGAACAGGGCAGACTAAACTACCAAGCCAATTCTTCACCAGAAAGGAGACAAGCTACCGGGGACCGGTTTCTGGCATTTCAGCCGTCTTCAGCCCGGCTTGCTTGAATCCTGATGGTGCAGTGAGAAAGGGAGTCATGTCTGAGTATACCCTGCCACACCTATAGGGGCCAAAAACGATTCAGAAAAGGGGGTGGTGATGAACAGAGTGTCTGAATTAAGCAGACCACTCTTACCCAGTCCAAAGATCAGGGCTTGATCCATCACCGTTATTTATCTCACTGCACCATCCCAGCTCAGAACCTGGCTATATGCAAATCAGTCTGTCCCGTGTCCAGTGCATCATGGGAACAGGGCAGACTAAACTACCAAGCCAATTCTTCACCAGAAAGGAGACAAGCTACCGGGGACCGGTTTCTGGCATTTCAGCCGTCTTCGCCCGGCTTGCTTTAATCCTGATGGTGCAGTGAGAAAGGGACTCATGTCTGAGTATACCCTGCCACACCTATAGTGGCCAAAAACGATTCAGAAAAGGGGGTGGTGATGAACAGAGTGTCTGAATTAAGCAGACCACTCTTACCCAGTCCAAAGATCAGGCCTTGATCCATCACCGTTATTTATCTCACTGCACCATCCCAGCTCGGAACCTGGCTATATGCAAATCAGTCTGTCCTTGGCCCAGTGCATCATGGGAACAGGGCAGACTAAACTACCAAGCCAATTCTTTACCAGAAAGGAGACAAGCTACCGGGGACCGGTTTCTGGCATTTCAGCCGTCTTCGGCCCGGCTTGCTTGAATCCTGATGGTGCAGTGAGAAAGGGACTCATGTCTGAGTGTACCCTGCCACACCTATAGTGGCCAAAAACGATTCAGAAATTCAGGTGGTGATGAACAGAGTGTCTGAATTAAGCAGACCACTCTTACCCAGTCCAAAGATCAGGGCTTGATCCATCACCGTTATTTATCTCACTGCACCATCCCAGCTCAGAACCTGGGTATATGCAAATCAGTCTGTCCCTGTCCCAGTGCATCATGGGAACAGGGCAGACTAAACTACCAAGCCAATTCTTCACCAGAAAGGAGACAAGCTACCGGGGACCGGTTTCTGGCATTTCAGCCGTCTTCAGCACGGCTTGCTTGAATCCTGATGGTGCAGTGAGAAAGGGAGTCATGTCTGAGTATACCCTGCCACACCTATAGTGGCCAAAAACGATTCAGAAAAGGGGGTGGTGATGAACAGAGTGTCTGAATTAAGCAGACCACTCTTACCCAGTCCAAAGATCAGGGCTTGATCCATCACCGTTATTTATCTCACTGCACCATCCCAGCTCAGAACCTGGCTATATGCAAATCAGTCTGTCCCTGGCCCAGTGCATCATGGGAACAGGGCAGACTAAACTACCAAGCCAATTCTTCACCAGAAAGGAGACAAGCTACCGGGGACCGGTTTCTGGCATTTCAGCCGTCTTCAGCCCGGCTTGCTTGAATCCTGATGGTGCAGTGAGAAAGGGAGTCATGTCTGAGTATACCCTGCCACACCTATAGTGGCCAAAAACGATTCAGAAAAGGGGGTGGTGATGAACAGAGTGTCTGAATTAATCAGACCACTCTTACCCAGTCCAAAGATCAGGGCTTGATCCATCACTGTTATTTATCTCACTGCACCATCCCAGCTCAGAACCTGGCTATATGCAAATCAGTCTGTCCCTGGCCCAGTGCATCATGGGAACAGGGCAGACTAAACTACCAAGCCAATTCTTCACCAGAAAGGAGACAAGCTACCGGGGACCGGTTTCTGGCATTTCAGCCGTCTTCGGCCCGGCTTGCTTGAATCCTGATGGTGCAGTGAGAAAGGGACTCATGTCTGAGTATACCCTGCCACACCTATAGTGGCCAAAAACGATTCAGAAAAGGGGGTGGTGATGAACAGAGTGTCTGAATTAAGCAGACCACTCTTACCCAGTCCAAAGATCAGGGCTTGATCCATCACCGTTGTTTATCTCACTGCAGCATCCCAGCTCAGAACCTGGCTATATGCAAATCAGTCTGTCCCTGGCCCAGTGCATCATGGGAACAGGGCAGACTAAACTACCAAGCCAATTCTTCACCAGAAAGGAGACAAGCTACCGGGAACCGGTTTCTGGCATTTCAGCCGTCTTCAGCCCGGCTTGCTTGAATTCTGATGGTGCAGTGAGAAAGGGACTCATGTCTGAGTATACCCTGCCACACCTATAGTGGCCAAAAACGATTCAGAAAAGGGGGTGGTGATGAACAGAGTGTCTGAATTAAGCAGACCACTCTTACCCAGTCCAAAGATCAGGGCTTGATCCATCACCGTTATTTATCTCACTGCACCATCCCAGCTCAGAACCTGGGTATATGCAAATCAGTCTGTCCCTGGCCCAGTGCATCATGGGAACAGGGCAGACTAAACTACCAAGCCAATTCTTCACCAGAAAGGAGACAAGCTACCGGGGACCGGTTTCTGGCATTTTAGCCGTCTTCAGCCCGGCTTGCTTGAATCCTGATGGTGCAGTGAGAAAGGGAGTCATGTCTGAGTATACCCTGCCACACCTATAGTGGCCAAAAACGATTCAGAAAAGGGGGTGGTGATGAACAGAGTGTCTGAATTAAGCAGACCACTCTTACCCACTCCAAAGATCAGGGCTTGATCCATCACCGTTATTTATCTCACTGCACCATCCCAGTTCAGAACCTGGCTATATGCAAATCAGTCTGTCCCTGGCCCAGTGCATCATGGGAACAGGGCAGACTAAACTACCAAGCCAATTCTTCACCAGAAAGGAGACAAGCTACCGGGGACTGGTTTCTGGCATTTCAGCCATCTTCGCCCGGCTTGCTTGAATCCTGATGGTGCAGTGAGAAAGGGACTCATGTCTGAGTATACCCTGCCACACCTATAGTGGCCAAAAACGATTCAGAAAAGGGGGTGGTGATGAACAGAGTGTCTGAATTAAGCAGACCACTCTTACCCAGTCCAAAGATCAGGCCTTGATCCATCACCGTTATTTATCTCACTGCACCATCCCAGCTCGGAACCTGGCTATATGCAAATCAGTCTGTCCTTGGCCCAGTGCATCATGGGAACAGGGCAGACTAAACTACCAAGCCAATTCTTCACCAGAAAGGAGACAAGCTACCGGGGACCATTTTCTGGCATTTCAGCCGTCTTCGGCCCGGCTTGCTTGAATCCTGATGGTGCAGTGAGAAAGGGACTCATGTCTGAGTATACCCTGCCACACCTATAGTGGCCAAAAACGATTCAGAAAAGGGGGTGGTGATGAACAGAGTGTCTGAATTAAGCAGACCACTCTTACCCAGTCCAAAGATCAGGGCTTGATCCATCACCGTTATTTATCTCACTGCACCATCCCAGCTCAGAACCTGGCTATATGCAAATCAGTCTGTCCCTGGCCCAGTGCATCATGGGAACAGGGCAGACTAAACTACCAAGCCAATTCTTCACCAGAAAGGAAACAAGCTACCGGGGACCGGTTTCTGGCATTTCAGCCGTCTTCGGCCCGGCTTGCTTGAATCCTGATGGTGCAGTGAGAAAGGGACTCATGTCTGAGTATACCATGCCACACCTATAGTGGCCAAAAACGATTCAGAAAAGGGGGTGGTGATGAACAGAGTGTCTGAATTAAGCAGACCACTCTTACCCAGTCCAAAGATCAGGGCTTGATCCATCACCGTTATTTATCTCACTGCACCATCCCAGCTCAGAACCTGGCTATATGCAAATCAGTCTGTCCCTGGCCCAGTGCATCATGGGAACAGGGCAGACTAAACTACCAAGCCAACTCTTCACCAGAAAGGAGACAAGCTACCGGGGACCGGTTTCTGGCATTTCAGCCGTCTTCGGCCCGGCTTGCTTGAATCCTGATGGTGCAGTGAGAAAGGGACTCATGTCTGAGTATACCCTGCCACACCTATAGTGGCCAAAAACGATTCAGAAAAGGGGGTGGTGATGAACAGAGTGTCTGAATTAAGCAGACCACTCTTACCCAGTCCAAAGATCAGGGCTTGATCCATCACCGTTATTTATCTCACTGCACCATCCCAGCTCAGAACCTGGGTATATGCAAATCAGTCTGTCCCTGGCCCAGTGCATCATGGGAACAGGGCAGACTAAACTACCAAGCCAATTCTTCACCAGAAAGGAGACAAGCTACCGGGGACCGGTTTCTGGCATTTCAGCCGTCTTCAGCCCGGCTTGCTTGAATCCTGATGGTGCAGTGAGAAAGGGAGTCATGTCTGAGTATACCCTGCCACACCTATAGGGGCCAAAAACGATTCAGAAAAGGGGGTGGTGATGAACAGAGTGTCTGAATTAAGCAGACCACTCTTACCCAGTCCAAAGATCAGGGCTTGATCCATCACCGTTATTTATCTCACTGCACCATCCCAGCTCAGAACCTGGCTATATGCAAATCAGTCTGTCCCTGGCCCAGTGCATCATGGGAACAGGGCAGACTAAACTACCAAGCCAATTCTTCACCAGAAAGGAGACAAGCTACCGGGGACCGGTTTCTGGCATTTCAGCCGTCTTCGGCCCGGCTTGCTTGAATCCTGATGGTGCAGTGAGAAAGGGACTCATGTCTGAGTATACCCTGCCACACCTATAGTGGCCAAAAACGATTCAGAAAAGGGGGTGGTGATGAACAGAGTGTCTGAATTAAGCAGACCACTCTTACCCAGTCCAAAGATCAGGGCTTGATCCATCACCGTTATTTATCTCACTGCAGCATCCCAGCTCAGAACCTGGCTATATGCAAATCAGTCTGTCCCTGGCCCAGTGCATCATGGGAACAGGGCAGACTAAACTACCAAGCCAATTCTTCACCAGAAAGGAGACAAGCTACCGGGAACCGGTTTCTGGCATTTCAGCCGTCTTCAGCCCGGCTTGCTTGAATTCTGATGGTGCAGTGAGAAAGGGACTCATGTCTGAGTATACCCTGCCACACCTATAGTGGCCAAAAACGATTCAGAAAAGGGGGTGGTGATGAACAGAGTGTCTGAATTAAGCAGACCACTCTTACCCAGTCCAAAGATCAGGGCTTGATCCATCACCGTTATTTATCTCACTGCACCATCCCAGCTCAGAACCTGGGTATATGCAAATCAGTCTGTCCCTGGCCCAGTGCATCATGGGAACAGGGCAGACTAAACTACCAAGCCAATTCTTCACCAGAAAGGAGACAAGCTACCGGGGACCGGTTTCTGGCATTTTAGCCGTCTTCAGCCCGGCTTGCTTGAATCCTGATGGTGCAGTGAGAAAGGGAGTCATGTCTGAGTATACCCTGCCACACCTATAGTGGCCAAAAACGATTCAGAAAAGGGGGTGGTGATGAACAGAGTGTCTGAATTAAGCAGACCACTCTTACCCACTCCAAAGATCAGGGCTTGATCCATCACCGTTATTTATCTCACTGCACCATCCCAGTTCAGAACCTGGCTATATGCAAATCAGTCTGTCCCTGGCCCAGTGCATCATGGGAACAGGGCAGACTAAACTACCAAGCCAATTCTTCACCAGAAAGGAGACAAGCTACCGGGGACTGGTTTCTGGCATTTCAGCCATCTTCGCCCGGCTTGCTTGAATCCTGATGGTGCAGTGAGAAAGGGACTCATGTCTGAGTATACCCTGCCACACCTATAGTGGCCAAAAACGATTCAGAAAAGGGGGTGGTGATGAACAGAGTGTCTGAATTAAGCAGACCACTCTTACCCAGTCCAAAGATCAGGCCTTGATCCATCACCGTTATTTATCTCACTGCACCATCCCAGCTCGGAACCTGGCTATATGCAAATCAGTCTGTCCTTGGCCCAGTGCATCATGGGAACAGGGCAGACTAAACTACCAAGCCAATTCTTCACCAGAAAGGAGACAAGCTACCGGGGACCATTTTCTGGCATTTCAGCCGTCTTCGGCCCGGCTTGCTTGAATCCTGATGGTGCAGTGAGAAAGGGACTCATGTCTGAGTATACCCTGCCACACCTATAGTGGCCAAAAACGATTCAGAAAAGGGGGTGGTGATGAACAGAGTGTCTGAATTAAGCAGACCACTCTTACCCAGTCCAAAGATCAGGGCTTGATCCATCACCGTTATTTATCTCACTGCACCATCCCAGCTCAGAACCTGGCTATATGCAAATCAGTCTGTCCCTGGCCCAGTGCATCATGGGAACAGGGCAGACTAAACTACCAAGCCAATTCTTCACCAGAAAGGAAACAAGCTACCGGGGACCGGTTTCTGGCATTTCAGCCGTCTTCGGCCCGGCTTGCTTGAATCCTGATGGTGCAGTGAGAAAGGGACTCATGTCTGAGTATACCATGCCACACCTATAGTGGCCAAAAACGATTCAGAAAAGGGGGTGGTGATGAACAGAGTGTCTGAATTAAGCAGACCACTCTTACCCAGTCCAAAGATCAGGGCTTGATCCATCACCGTTATTTATCTCACTGCACCATCCCAGCTCAGAACCTGGCTATATGCAAATCAGTCTGTCCCTGGCCCAGTGCATCATGGGAACAGGGCAGACTAAACTACCAAGCCAACTCTTCACCAGAAAGGAGACAAGCTACCGGGGACCGGTTTCTGGCATTTCAGCCGTCTTCGGCCCGGCTTGCTTGAATCCTGATGGTGCAGTGAGAAAGGGACTCATGTCTGAGTATACCCTGCCACACCTATAGTGGCCAAAAACGATTCAGAAAAGGGGGTGGTGATGAACAGAGTGTCTGAATTAAGCAGACCACTCTTACCCAGTCCAAAGATCAGGGCTTGATCCATCACCGTTATTTATCTCACTGCACCATCCCAGCTCAGAACCTGGGTATATGCAAATCAGTCTGTCCCTGGCCCAGTGCATCATGGGAACAGGGCAGACTAAACTACCAAGCCAATTCTTCACCAGAAAGGAGACAAGCTACCGGGGACCGGTTTCTGGCATTTCAGCCGTCTTCAGCCCGGCTTGCTTGAATCCTGATGGTGCAGTGAGAAAGGGAGTCATGTCTGAGTATACCCTGCCACACCTATAGGGGCCAAAAACGATTCAGAAAAGGGGGTGGTGATGAACAGAGTGTCTGAATTAAGCAGACCACTCTTACCCAGTCCAAAGATCAGGGCTTGATCCATCACCGTTATTTATCTCACTGCACCATCCCAGCTCAGAACCTGGCTATATGCAAATCAGTCTGTCCCTGGCCCAGTGCATCATGGGAACAGGGCAGACTAAACTACCAAGCCAATTCTTCACCAGAAAGGAGACAAGCTACCGGGGACCGGTTTCTGGCATTTCAGCCGTCTTCGGCCCGGCTTGCTTGAATCCTGATGGTGCAGTGAGAAAGGGACTCATGTCTGAGTATACCCTGCCACACCTATAGTGGCCAAAAACGATTCAGAAAAGGGGGTGGTGATGAACAGAGTGTCTGAATTAAGCAGACCACTCTTACCCAGTCCAAAGATCAGGGCTTGATCCATCACCGTTATTTATCTCACTGCACCATCCCAGCTCAGAACCTTGCTATATGCAAATCAGTCTGTCCCTGGCCCAGTGCATCATGGGAACAGGGCAGACTAAACTACCAAGCCAATTCTTCACCAGAAAGGAGACAAGCTACCGGGGACCGGTTTCTGGCATTTCAGCCGGCTTCGGCCCGGCTTGCTTGAATCCTGATGGTGCAGTGAGAAAGGGACTCATGTCTGAGTATACCCTGCCACACCTATAGTGGCCAAAAACGATTCAGAAAAGGGGGTTGTGATGAACAGAGTGTCTGAATTAAGCAGACCACTCTTACCCAGTCCAAAGATCAGGGCTTGATCCATCACCGTTATTTTTCTCACTGCACCATCCCAGTTCAGAACCTGGCTATATGCAAATCAGTCTGTCCCTGGCCCAGTGCATCATGGGAACAGGGCAGACTAAACTACCAAGCCAATTCTTCACCAGAAAGGAGACAAGCTACCGGGGACCGGTTTCTGGCATTTCAGCCGTCTTCGCCCGGCTTGCTTGAATCCTGATGGTGCAGTGAGAAAGGGACTCATGTCTGAGTATACCCTGCCACACCTATAGTGGCCAAAAACGATTCAGAAAAGGGGGTGGTGATGAACAGAGTGTCTGAATTAAGCACACCACTCTTACCCAGTCCAAAGATCAGGCCTTGATCCATCACCGTTATTTATCTCACTGCACCATCCCAGCTCGGAACCTGGCTATATGCAAATCAGTCTGTCCTTGGCCCAGTGCATCATGGGAACAGGGCAGACTAAACTACCAAGCCAATTCTTCACCAGAAAGGAGACAAGCTACCGGGGACCGGTTTCTGGCATTTCAGCCGTCTTCGGCCCGGCTTGCTTGAATCCTGATGGTGCAGTGAGAAAATGAGTCATGTCTGAGTATACCCTGCCACACCTATAGTGGCCAAAAACGATTCAGAAAAGGGGGTGGTGATGAACAGAGTGTCTGAATTAAGCAGACCACTCTTACACAGTCCAAAGATCAGGGCTTGATCCATCACCGTTATTTATCTCACTGCACCATCCCAGCTCGGAACCTGGCTATATGCAAATCAGTCTGTCCCTGGCCCAGTGCATCATGGGAACAGGGCAGACTAAACTACCAAGCCAATTCTTCACCAGAAAGGAGACAAGCTACTGGGGACCGGTTTCTGGCATTTCAGCCGTCTTCGGC
The DNA here is from genome assembly GCF_964263255.1 of Lissotriton vulgaris. Classification (NCBI taxonomy): domain Eukaryota; kingdom Metazoa; phylum Chordata; class Amphibia; order Caudata; family Salamandridae; genus Lissotriton; species Lissotriton vulgaris. The sequence continues at coordinate 153,627 of NW_028240703.1, read as the reverse complement.
CCGGCTTGCTTGAATCCTGATGGTGCAGTGAGAAAGGGACTCATGTCTGAGTATACCCTGCCACACCTATAGTGGCCAAAAACGATTCAGAAAAGGGGGTGGTGATGAACAGAGTGTCTGAATTAAGCAGACCACTCTTACCCAGTCCAAAGATCAGGGCTTGATCCATCACCGTTATTTATCTCACTGCACCATCCCAGTTCAGAACCTGGCTATATGCAAATCAGTCTGACCCTGGCCCAGTGCATCATGGGAACAGGGCAGACTAAACTACCAAGCCAATTCTTCACCAGAAAGGAGACAAGCTACCGGGGACCGGTTTCTGGCATTTCAGCCGTCTTCGCCCGGCTTGCTTGAATCCTGATGGTGCAGTGAGAAAGGGACTCATGTCTGAGTATACCCTGCCACACCTATAGTGGCCAAAAACGATTCAGAAAAGGGGGTGGTGATGAACAGAGTGTCTGAATTAAGCAGACCACTCTTACCCAGTCCAAAGATCAGGCCTTGATCCATCACCGTTATTTATCTCACTGCACCATCCCAGCTCGGAACCTGGCTATATGCAAATCAGTCTGTCCTTGGCCCAGTGCATCATGGGAACAGGGCAGACTAAACTACCAAGCCAATTCTTCACCAGAAAGGAGACAAGCTACCGGGGACCGGTTTCTGGCATTTCAGCCGTCTTCGGCCCGGCTTGCTTGAATCCTGATGGTGCAGTGAGAAAGTGACTCATGTCTGAGTATACCCTGCCACACCTATAGTGGCCAAAAACGATTCAGAAAAGGGGGTGGTGATGAACAGAGTGTCTGAATTAAGCAGACCACTCTTACCCAGTCCAAAGATCAGGGCTTGATCCATCACCGTTATTTATCTCACTGCACCATCCCAGCTCGGAACCTGGCTATATGCAAATCAGTCTGTCCCTGGCCCAGTGCATCATGGGAACAGGGCAGACAAAACTACCAAGCCAATTCTTCACCAGAAAGGAGACAAGCTACCGGGGACCGGTTTCTGGCATTTCAGCCGTCTTGGTCCCGGCTTGCTTGAATCCTGATGGTGCAGTGAGAAAGGGACTCATGTCTGAGTATACCCTGCCACACCTGTAGTGGCCAAAAACGATTCAGAAAAGGGGGTGGTGATGAACAGAGTGTCTGAATTAAGCAGACCACTCTTACCCAGTCCAAAGATCAGGGCTTGATCCATCACCGTTATTTATCTCACTGCACCATCCCAGCTCAGAACCTGGGTATATGCAAATCAGTCTGTCCCTGGCCCAGTGCATCATGGGAACAGGGCAGACTAAACTACCAAGCCAATTCTTCACCAGAAAGGAGACAAGCTACCGGGGACCGGTTTCTGGCATTTCAGCCGTCTTCGGCCCGGCTTGCTTGAATCCTGATGGTGCAGTGAGAAAGGGACTCATGTCTGAGTATACCCTGCCACACCTATAGTGGCCAAAAACGATTCAGAAAAGGGGGTGGTGATGAACAGAGTGTCTGAATTAAGCAGACCACTCTTACCCAGTCCAAAGATCAGGGCTTGATCCATCACCGTTATTTATCTCACTGCACCATCCCAGTTCAGAACCTGGCTATATGCAAATCAGTCTGACCCTGGCCCAGTGCATCATGGGAACAGGGCAGAGTAAACTACCAAGCCAATTCTTCACCAGAAAGGAGACAAGTTACCGGGGACCGGTTTCTGGCATTTCAGCCGTCTTCGCCCGGCTTGCTTGAATCCTGATGGTGCAGTGAGAAAGGGACTCATGTCTGAGTATACCCTGCCACACCTATAGTGGCCAAAAACGATTCAGAAAAGGGGGTGGTGATGAACAGAGTGTCTGAATTAAGCAGACCACTCTTACCCAGTCCAAAGATCAGGCCTTGATCCATCACCGTTATTTATCTCACTGCACCATCCCAGCTCGGAACCTGGCTATATGCAAATCAGTCTGTCCTTGGCCCAGTGCATCATGGGAACAGGGCAGACTAAACTACCAAGCCAATTCTTCACCAGAAAGGAGACAAGCTACCGGGGACCGGTTTCTGGCATTTCAGCCGTCTTCGGCCCGGCTTGCTTGAATCCTGATGGTGCAGTGAGAAAGTGACTCATGTCTGAGTATACCCTGCCACACCTATAGTGGCCAAAAACGATTCAGAAAAGGGGGTGGTGATGAACAGAGTGTCTGAATTAAGCAGACCACTCTTACCCAGTCCAAAGATCAGGGCTTGATCCATCACCGTTATTTATCTCACTGCACCATCCCAGCTCGGAACCTGGCTATATGCAAATCAGTCTGTCCCTGGCCCAGTGCATCATGGGAACAGGGCAGACAAAACTACCAAGCCAATTCTTCACCAGAAAGGAGACAAGCTACCGGGGACCGGTTTCTGGCATTTCAGCCGTCTTCGGCCCGGCTTGCTTGAATCCTGATGGTGCAGTGAGAAAGGGACTCATGTCTGAGTATACCCTGCCACACCTATAGTGGCCAAAAACGATTCAGAAAAGGGGGTGGTGATGAACAGAGTGTCTGAATTAAGCAGACCACTCTTACCCAGTCCAAAGATCAGGGCTTGATCCATCACCGTTATTTATCTCACTGCACCATCCCAGCTCAGAACCTGGGTATATGCAAATCAGTCTGTCCCTGGCCCAGTGCATCATGGGAATAGGGCAGACTAAACTACCAAGCCAATTCTTCACCAGAAAGGAGACAAGCTACCGGGGACCGGTTTCTGGCATTTCAGCCGTCTTCAGCCCGGCTTGCTTGAATCCTGATGGTGCAGTGAGAAAGGGAGTCATGTCTGAGTATACCCTGCCACACCTATAGTGGCCAAAAACGATTCAGAAAAGGGGGTGGTGATGAACAGAGTGTCTGAATTAAGCAGACCACTCTTACCCAGTCCAAAGATCAGGGCTTGATCCATCACCGTTATTTATCTCACTGCACCATCCCAGCTCAGAACCTGGCTATATGCAAATTAGTCTGTCCCTGGCCCAGTGCATCATGGGAACAGGGCAGACTAAACTACCAAGCCAATTCTTCACCAGAAAGGAGACAAGCTACCGGGGACCGGTTTCTGGCATTTCAGCCGTCTTCGGCCCGGCTTGCTTGAATCCTGATGGTGCAGTGAGAAAGGGACTCATGTCTGAGTATACCCTGCCACACCTATAGTGGCCAAAAACGATTCGGAAAAGGGGGTGGTGATGAACAGAGTGTCTGAATTAAGCAGACCACTCTTACCCAGTCCAAAGATCAGGGCTTGATCCATCACCGTTATTTATCTCACTGCACCATCCCAGCTCAGAACCTGGCTATATGCAAATCAGTCTGTCCCTGGCCCAGTGCATCATGGGAACAGGGCAGACTAAACTACCAAGCCAATTCTTCACCAGAAAGGAAACAAGCTACCGGGGACCGGTTTCTGGCATTTCAGCCGTCTTCGGCCCGGCTTGCTTGAATCCTGATGGTGCAGTGAGAAAGGGACTCATGTCTGAGTATACCATGCCACACCTATAGTGGCCAAAAACGATTCAGAAAAGGGGGTGGTGATGAACAGAGTGTCTGAATTAAGCAGACCACTCTTACCCAGTCCAAAGATCAGGGCTTGATCCATCACCGTTATTTATCTCACTGCACCATCCCAGCTCAGAACCTGGCTATATGCAAATCAGTCTGTCCCTGGCCCAGTGCATCATGGGAACAGGGCAGACTAAACTACCAAGCCAACTCTTCACCAGAAAGGAGACAAGCTACCGGGGACCGGTTTCTGGCATTTCAGCCGTCTTCGGCCCGGCTTGCTTGAATCCTGATGGTGCAGTGAGAAAGGGACTCATGTCTGAGTATACCCTGCCACACCTATAGTGGCCAAAAACGATTCAGAAAAGGGGGTGGTGATGAACAGAGTGTCTGAATTAAGCAGACCACTCTTACCCAGTCCAAAGATCAGGGCTTGATCCATCACCGTTATTTATCTCACTGCACCATCCCAGCTCAGAACCTGGGTATATGCAAATCAGTCTGTCCCTGGCCCAGTGCATCATGGGAACAGGGCAGACTAAACTACCAAGCCAATTCTTCACCAGAAAGGAGACAAGCTACCGGGGACCGGTTTCTGGCATTTTAGCCGTCTTCAGCCCGGCTTGCTTGAATCCTGATGGTGCAGTGAGAAAGGGAGTCATGTCTGAGTATACCCTGCCACACCTATAGTGGCCAAAAACGATTCAGAAAAGGGGGTGGTGATGAACAGAGTGTCTGAATTAAGCAGACCACTCTTACCCACTCCAAAGATCAGGGCTTGATCCATCACCGTTATTTATCTCACTGCACCATCCCAGTTCAGAACCTGGCTATATGCAAATCAGTCTGTCCCTGGCCCAGTGCATCATGGGAACAGGGCAGACTAAACTACCAAGCCAATTCTTCACCAGAAAGGAGACAAGCTACCGGGGACTGGTTTCTGGCATTTCAGCCATCTTCGCCCGGCTTGCTTGAATCCTGATGGTGCAGTGAGAAAGGGACTCATGTCTGAGTATACCCTGCCACACCTATAGTGGCCAAAAACGATTCAGAAAAGGGGGTGGTGATGAACAGAGTGTCTGAATTAAGCAGACCACTCTTACCCAGTCCAAAGATCAGGCCTTGATCCATCACCGTTATTTATCTCACTGCACCATCCCAGCTCGGAACCTGGCTATATGCAAATCAGTCTGTCCTTGGCCCAGTGCATCATGGGAACAGGGCAGACTAAACTACCAAGCCAATTCTTCACCAGAAAGGAGACAAGCTACCGGGGACCATTTTCTGGCATTTCAGCCGTCTTCGGCCCGGCTTGCTTGAATCCTGATGGTGCAGTGAGAAAGGGACTCATGTCTGAGTATACCCTGCCACACCTATAGTGGCCAAAAACGATTCAGAAAAGGGGGTGGTGATGAACAGAGTGTCTGAATTAAGCAGACCACTCTTACCCAGTCCAAAGATCAGGGCTTGATCCATCACCGTTATTTATCTCACAGAACCATCCCAGCTCAGAACCTGGCTATATGCAAATCAGTCTGTCCCTGGCCCAGTGCATCATGGGAACAGGGCAGACTAAACTACCAAGCCAATTCTTCACCAGAAAGGAGACAAGCTACCGGGGACCGGTTTCTGGCATTTCAGCCGTCTTCGGCCCGGCTTGCTTGAATCCTGATGGTGCAGTGAGAAAGGGACCATTGTCTGAGTATACCCTGCCACACCTATAGTGGCCAAAAACGATTCAGAAAAGGGGGTGGTGATGAACAGAGTGTCTGAATTAAGCAGACCACTCTTACCCACTCCAAAGATCAGGGCTTGATCCATCACCGTTATTTATCTCACTGCACCATCCCAGCTCGGAACCTGGCTATATGCAAATCAGTCTGTCCTTGGCCCAGTGCATCATGGGAACAGGGCAGACTAAACTACCAAGCCAATTCTTCACCAGAAAGGAGACAAGCTACCGGGGACCGGTTTCTGGCATTTCAGCCGTCTTCGGCCCGGCTTGCTTGAATCCTGATGGTGCAGTGAGAAAGTGACTCATGTCTGAGTATACCCTGCCACACCTATAGTGGCCAAAAACGATTCAGAAAAGGGGGTGGTGATGAACAGAGTGTCTGAATTAAGCAGACCACTCTTACCCAGTCCAAAGATCAGGGCTTGATCCATCACCGTTATTTATCTCACTGCACCATCCCAGCTCGGAACCTGGCTATATGCAAATCAGTCTGTCCCTGGCCCAGTGCATCATGGGAACAGGGCAGACTAAACTACCAAGCCAATTCTTCACCAGAAAGGAGACAAGCTACCGGGGACCGGTTTCTGGCATTTCATCCGTCTTCGGCCCGGCTTGCTTGAATCCTGATGGTGCAGTGAGAAAGGGACTCATGTCTGAGTATACCCTGCCACACCTATAGTGGCCAAAAACGATTCAGAAAAGGGGGTGGTGATGAACAGAGTGTCTGAATTAAGCAGACCACTCTTACCCAGTCCAAAGATCAGGGCTTGATCCATCACCGTTATTTATCTCACTGCACCATCCCAGCTCAGAACCTGGGTATATGCAAATCAGTCTGTCCCTGGCCCAGTGCATCATGGGAACAGGGCAGACTAAACTACCAAGCCAATTCTTCACCAGAAAGGAGACAAGCTACCGGGGACCGGTTTCCGGCATTTCAGCCGTCTTCAGCCCGGCTTGCTTGAATCCTGATGGTGCAGTGAGAAAGGGAGTCATGTCTGAGTATACCCTGCCACACCTATAGGGGCCAAAAACGATTCAGAAAAGGGGGTGGTGATGAACAGAGTGTCTGAATTAAGCAGACCACTCTTACCCAGTCCAAAGATCAGGGCTTGATCCATCACCGTTATTTATCTCACTGCACCATCCCAGCTCAGAACCTGGCTATATGCAAATCAGTCTGTCCCTGGTCCAGTGCATCATGGGAACAGGGCAGACTAAACTACCAAGCCAATTCTTCACCAGAACGGAGATAAGCTACCAGGGGCCGGTTTCTGGCATTTCAGCCGTCTTCGGCCCGGCTTGCTTGAATCCTGATGGTGCAGTGAGAAAGGGACTCATGTCTGAGTATACCCTGCCACACCTATAGTGGCCAAAAACGATTCAGAAAAGGGGGTGGTGATGAACAGAGTGTCTGAATTAAGCAGACCACTCTTACCCACTCCAAAGATCAGGGCTTGATCCATCACCGTTATTTATCTCACTGCACCATCCCAGTTCAGAACCTGGCTATATGCAAATCAGTCTGTCCCTGGCCCAGTGCATCATGGGAACAGGGCAGACTAAACTACCAAGCCAATTCTTCACCAGAAAGGAGACAAGCTACCGGGGACCGGTTTCTGGCATTTCAGCCGTCTTCGGCCCGGCTTGCTTGAATCCTGATGGTGCAGTGAGAAAGTGACTCATGTCTGAGTATACCCTGCCACACCTATAGTGGCCAAAAACGATTCAGAAAAGGGGGTGGTGATGAACAGAGTGTCTGAATTAAGCAGACCACTCTTACCCAGTCCAAAGATCAGGGCTTGATCCATCACCGTTATTTATCTCACTGCACCATCCCAGCTCGGAACCTGGCTATATGCAAATCAGTCTGTCCCTGGCCCAGTGCATCATGGGAACAGGGCAGACTAAACTACCAAGCCAATTCTTCAGCAGAAAGGAGACAAGCTACCGGGGACCGGTTTCTGGCATTTCAGCCGTCTTCGGCCCGGCTTGCTTGAATCCTGATGGTGCAGTGAGAAAGGGACTCATGTCTGAGTATACCCTGCCACACCTATAGTGGCCAAAAACGATTCAGAAAAGGGGGTGGTGATGAACAGAGTGTCTGAATTAAGCAGACCACTCTTACCCAGTCCAAAGATCAGGGCTTGATCCATCACCGTTATTTATCTCACTGCACCATCCCAGCTCAGAACCTGGGTATATGCAAATCAGTCTGTCCCTGGCCCAGTGCATCATGGGAACAGGGCAGACTAAACTACCAAGCCAATTCTTCACCAGAAAGGAGACAAGCTACCGGGGACCGGTTTCTGGCATTTCAGCCGTCTTCAGCCCGGCTTGCTTGAATCCTGATGGTGCAGTGAGAAAGGGAGTCATGTCTGAGTATACCCTGCCACACCTATAGTGGCCAAAAACGATTCAGAAAAGGGGGTGGTGATGAACAGAGTGTCTGAATTAAGCAGACCACTCTTACCCAGTCCAAAGATCAGGGCTTGATCCATCACCGTTATTTATCTCACTGCACCATCCCAGCTCAGAACCTGGTTATATGCAAATTAGTCTGTCCCTGGCCCAGTGCATCATGGGAACAGGGCAGACTAAACTACCAAGCCAATTCTTCACCAGAAAGGAGACAAGCTACCGGGGACCGGTTTCTGGCATTTCAGCCGTCTTCGGCCCGGCTTGCTTGAATCCTGATGGTGCAGTGAGAAAGGGACTCATGTCTGAGTATACCCTGCCACACCTATAGTGGCCAAAAACGATTCGGAAAAGGGGGTGGTGATGAACAGAGTGTCTGAATTAAGCAGACCACTATTACCCAGTCCAAAGATCAGGGCTTGATCCATCACCGTTATTTATCTCACTGCACCATCCCAGCTCAGAACCTGGCTATATGCAAATCAGTCTGTCCCTGGCCCAGTGCATCATGGGAACAGGGCAGACTAAACTACCAAAGCCAATTCTTCACCAGAAAGGAAACCAGCTACCGGGGACCGGTTTCTGGCATTTCAGCCGTCTTCGGCCCGGCTTGCTTGAATCCTGATGGTGCAGTGAGAAAGGGACTCATGTCTGAGTATACCCTGCCACACCTATAGTGGCCAAAAACGATTCAGAAAAGGGGGTGGTGATGAACAGAGTGTCTGAATTAAGCAGACCACTCTTACCCAGTCCAAAGATCAGGGCTTGATCCATCACCGTTATTTATCTCACTGCACCATCCCAGCTCAGAACCTGGCTATATGCAAATCAGTCTGTCCCTGGCCCAGTGCATCATGGGAACAGGGCAGACTAAACTACCAAGCCAATTCTTCACCAGAAAGGAGACAAGCTACCGGGGACCGGTTTCTGGCATTTCAGCCGTCTTCGGCCCGGCTTGCTTGAATCCTGATGGTGCAGTGAGAAAGGGACTCATGTCTGAGTATACCCTGCCACACCTATAGTGGCCAAAAACGATTCAGAAAAGGGGGTGGTGATGAACAGAGTGTCTGAATTAAGCAGACCACTCTTACCCAGTCCAAAGATCAGGGCTTGATCCATCACCGTTATTTATCTCACTGCACCATCCCAGCTCAGAACCTGGGTATATGCAAATCAGTCTGTCCCTGGCCCAGTGCATCATGGGAACAGGGCAGACTAAACTACCAAGCCAATTCTTCACCAGAAAGGAGACAAGCTACCGGGGACCGGTTTCTGGCATTTCAGCCGTCTTCAGCCCGGCTTGCTTGAATCCTGATGGTGCAGTGAGAAAGGGAGTCATGTCTGAGTATACCCTGCCACACCTATAGGGGCCAAAAACGATTCAGAAAAGGGGGTGGTGATGAACAGAGTGTCTGAATTAAGCAGACCACTCTTACCCAGTCCAAAGATCAGGGCTTGATCCATCACCGTTATTTATCTCACTGCACCATCCCAGCTCAGAACCTGGCTATATGCAAATCAGTCTGTCCCGTGTCCAGTGCATCATGGGAACAGGGCAGACTAAACTACCAAGCCAATTCTTCACCAGAAAGGAGACAAGCTACCGGGGACCGGTTTCTGGCATTTCAGCCGTCTTCGCCCGGCTTGCTTTAATCCTGATGGTGCAGTGAGAAAGGGACTCATGTCTGAGTATACCCTGCCACACCTATAGTGGCCAAAAACGATTCAGAAAAGGGGGTGGTGATGAACAGAGTGTCTGAATTAAGCAGACCACTCTTACCCAGTCCAAAGATCAGGCCTTGATCCATCACCGTTATTTATCTCACTGCACCATCCCAGCTCGGAACCTGGCTATATGCAAATCAGTCTGTCCTTGGCCCAGTGCATCATGGGAACAGGGCAGACTAAACTACCAAGCCAATTCTTCACCAGAAAGGAGACAAGCTACCGGGGACCGGTTTCTGGCATTTCAGCCATCTTCGGCCCGGCTTGCTTGAATCCTGATGGTGCAGTGAGAAAGGGACTCATGTCTGAGTATACCCTGCCACACCTATAGTGGCCAAAAACGATTCAGAAAAGGGGGTGGTGATGAACAGAGTGTCTGAATTAAGCAGACCACTCTTACCCAGTCCAAAGATCAGGGCTTGATCCATCACCGTTATTTATCTCACTGAACCATCCCAGCTCAGAACCTGGCTATATACAAATCAGTCTGTCCCTGGCCCAGTGCATCATGGGAACAGGGCAGACTAAACTACCAAGCCAATTCTTCACCAGAAAGGAGACAAGCTACCGGGGACCGGTTTCTGGCATTTCAGCCGTCTTCGGCCCGGCTTGCTTGAATCCTGATGGTGCAGTGAGAAAGGGACTCATGTCTGAGTGTACCTTGCCACACCTATAGTGGCCAAAAACGATTCAAAAATGGGGGTGGTGATGAACAGAGTGTCTGAATTAAGCAGACCACTCTTACCCAGTCCAAAGATCAGGGCTTGATCCATCACCGTTATTTATCTCACTGCACCATCCCAGCTCAGAACCTGGGTATATGCAAATCAGTCTGTCCCTGTCCCAGTGCATCATGGGAACAGGGCAGACTAAACTACCAAGCCAATTCTTCACCAGAAAGGAGACAAGCTACCGGGGACCGGTTTCTGGCATTTCAGCCGTCTTCAGCACGGCTTGCTTGAATCCTGATGGTGCAGTGAGAAAGGGAGTCATGTCTGAGTATACCCTGCCACACCTATAGTTGCCAAAAACGATTCAGAAAAGGGGGTGGTGATGAACAGAGTGTCTGAATTAAGCAGACCACTCTTACCCAGTCCAAAGATCAGGGCTTGATCCATCACCGTTATTTATCTCACTGCACCATCCCAGCTCAGAACCTGGCTATATGCAAATCAGTCTGTCCCTGGCCCAGTGCATCATGGGAACAGGGCAGACTAAACTACCAAGCCAATTCTTCACCAGAAAGGAGACAAGCTACCGGGGACCGGTTTCTGGCATTTCAGCCGTCTTCAGCCCGGCTTGCTTGAATCCTAATGGTGCATTGAGAAAGGGAGTCATGTCTGAGTATACCCTGCCACACCTATAGTGGCCAAAAACGATTCAGAAAAGGGGGTGGTGATGAACAGAGTGTCTGAATTAAGCAGACCATTCTTACCCAGTCCAAAGATCAGGGCTTGATCCATCACCATTATTTATCTCACTGCACCATCCCAGCTCAGAACCTGGGTATATGCAAATCAGTCTGTCCCTGGCCCAGTGCATCATGGGAACAGGGCAGACTAAACTACCAAGCCAATTCTTCACCAGAAAGGAGACAAGCTACCGGGGACCGGTTTCTGGCATTTCAGCCGTCTTCAGCCCGGCTTGCTTGAATCCTGATGGTGCAGTGAGAAAGGGAGTCATGTCTGAGTATACCCTGCCACACCTATAGTGGCCAAAAACGATTCAGAAAAGGGGGTGGTGATGAACAGAGTGTCTGAATTAAGCAGACCACTCTTACCCAGTCCAAAGATCAGGGCTTGATCCATCACCGTTATTTATCTCACTGCACCATCCCAGCTCAGAACCTGGCTATATGCAAATCAGTCTGTCCCTGGCCCAGTGCATCATGGGAACAGGGCAGACTAAACTACCAAGCCAATTCTTCACCAGAAAGGAGACAAGCTACCGGGGACCGGTTTCTGGCATTTCAGCCGTCTTCGGCCCGGCTTGCTTGAATCCTGATGGTGCAGTGAGAAAGGGACGCATGTCTGAGTATACCCTGCCACACCTATAGTGGCCAAAAACGATTCAGAAAAGGGGGTGGTGATGAACAGAGTGTCTGAATTAAGCAGACCACTCTTACCCAGTCCAAAGATCAGGGCTTGATCCATCACCGTTATTTATCTCACTGCAGCATCCCAGCTCAGAACCTGGCTATATGCAAATCAGTCTGTCCCTGGCCCAGTGCATCATGGGAACAGGGCAGACTAAACTACCAAGCCAATTCTTCACCAGAAAGGAGACAAGCTACCGGGAACCGGTTTCTGGCATTTCAGCCGTCTTCAGCCCGGCTTGCTTGAATCCTGATGGTGCAGTGAGAAAGGGACTCATGTCTGAGTATACCCTGCCACACCTATAGTGGCCAAAAACGATTCAGAAAAGGGGGTGGTGATGAACAGAGTGTCTGAATTAAGCAGACCACTCTTACCCAGTCCAAAGATCAGGGCTTGATCCATCACCGTTATTTATCTCACTGCACCATCCCAGCTCAGTACCTGGGTATATGCAAATCAGTCTGTCCCTGGCCCAGTGCATCATGGGAACAGGGCAGACTAAACTACCAAGCCAATTCTTCACCAGAAAGGAGACAAGCTACCAGGGACCGGTTTCTGGCATTTTAGCCGTCTTCGGCCCGGCTTGCTTGAATCCTGATGGTGCAGTGAGAAAGGGACTCATGTCTGAGTATACCCTGCCACACCTATAGTGGCCAAAAACGATTCAGAAAAGGGGGTGGTGATGAACAGAGTGTCTGAATTAAGCAGACCACTCTTACCCAGTCCAAAGATCAGGGCTTGATCCATCACCGTTATTTATCTCACTGCACCATCCCAGCTCAGAACCTGGCTATATGCAAATCAGTCTGTCCCTGGCCCAGTGCATCATGGGAACAGGGCAGACTAAACTACCAAGCCAATTCTTCACCAGAAAGGAGACAAGCTACCGGGGACCGGTTTCTGGCATTTCAGCCGTCTTCGGCCCGGCTTGCTTGAATCCTGATGGTGCAGTGAGAAAGGGACTCATGTCTGAGTATACCCTGCCACACCTATAGTGGCCAAAAACGATTCAGAAAAGGGGGTGGTGATGAACAGAGTGTCTGAATTAAGCAGACCACTCTTACCCACTCCAAAGATCAGGGCTTGATCCATCACCGTTATTTATCTCACTGCACCATCCCAGCTCAGAACCTGGCTATATGCAAATCAGTCTGTCCCTGGCCCAGTGCATCATGGGAACAGGGCAGACTAAACTACCAAGCCATTTCTTCACCAGAAAGGAGACAAGCTACCGGGGACCGGTTTCTGGCATTTCAGCCGTCTTCGCCCGGCTTGCTTGAATCCTGATGGTGCAGTGAGAAAGGGACTCATGTCTGAGTATACCCTGCCACACCTATAGTGGCCAAAAACGATTCAGAAAAGGGGGTGGTGATGAACAGAGTGTCTGAATTAAGCAGACCACTCTTACCCAGTCCAAAGATCAGGGCTTGATCCATCACTGTTATTTATCTCACTGCACCATCCCAGCTCGGAACCTGGCTATATGCAAATCAGTCTGTCCCTGGCCCAGTGCATCATGGGAACAGGGCAGACTAAACTACCAAGCCAATTCTTCACCAGAAAGGAGACAAGCTACCGGGGACCGGTTTCTGGCATTTCAGCCGTCTTCGGCCCGGCTTGCTTGAATCCTGATGGTGCAGTGAGAAAGGGACTCATGTCTGAGTATACCCTGCCACACCTATAGTTGCCAAAAACGATTCAGAAAAGGGGGTGGTGATGAACAGAGTGTCTGAATTAAGCAGACCACTCTTACCCAGTCCAAAGATCAGGGCTTGATCCATCACCGTTATTTATCTCACTGCACCATCCCAGCTCAGAACCTGGCTATATGCAAATCAGTCTGTCCCTGGCCCAGTGCATCATGGGAACAGGGCAGACTAAACTACCAAGCCAATTCTTCACCAGAAAGGAGACAAGCTACCGGGGACCGGTTTCTGGCATTTCAGCCGTCTTCGGCCCGGCTTGCTTGAATCCTGATGGTGCAGTGAAAAAGGGACTCATGTCTGAGTGTACCCTGCCACACCTATAGTGGCCAAAAACGATTCAGAAAAGGGGGTGGTGATGAACAGAGTGTCTGAATTAAGCAGACCACTCTTACCCAGTCCAAAGATCAGGGCGTGATCCATCACCGTTATTTATCTCACTGCACCATCCCAGCTCAGAACCTGGGTATATGCAAATCAGTCTGTCCCTGGCCCAGTGCATCATGGGAACAGGGCAGACTAAACTACCAAGCCAATTCTTCACTAGAAAGGAGACAAGCTACCGGGGACCAGTTTCTGGCATTTCAGCCGTCTTCAGCCCGGCTTGCTTGAATCCTGATGGTGCAGTGAGAAAGGGAGTCATGTCTGAGTATACCCTGCCACACCTATAGTGGCCAAAAACGATTCAGAAAAGGGGGTGGTGATGAACAGAGTGTCTGAATTAAGCAGACCACGCTTACCCAGTCCAAAGATCAGGGCTTGATCCATCACCGTTATTTATCTCACTGCACCATCCCAGCTCAGAACCTGGCTATATGCAAATCAGTCTGTCCCTGGCCCAGTGCATCATGGGAACAGGGCAGACTAAACTACCAAGCCAATTCTTCACCAGAAAGGAGACAAGCTACCGGGGACCGGTTTCTGGCATTTCAGCCGTCTTCGGCCCGGCTTGCTTGAATCCTGATGGTGCAGTGAGAAACGGACTCATGTCTGAGTGTACCCTGCCACACCTATAGTGGCCAAAAACGATTCAGAAAAGGGGGTGGTGATGAACAGAGTGTCTGAATTAAGCAGACCACTCTTACCCAGTCCAAAGATCAGGGCTTGATCCATCACCGTTATTTATCTCACTGCACCATCCCAGCTCAGAACCTGGCTATATGCAAATCAGTCTGTCCCTGGCCCAGTGCATCATGGGAACAGGGCAGACTAAACTACCAAGCCAATTCTTCACCAGAAAGGAGACAAGCTACCGGGGACCGGTTTCTGGCATTTCAGCCGTCTTCGGCCCGGCTTGCTTGATTCCTGATGGTGCAGTGAAAAAGGGACTCATGTCTGAGTGTACCCTGCCACACCTATAGTGGCCAAAAACGATTCAGAAAAGGGGGTGGTGATGAACAGAGTATCTGAATTAAGCAGACCACTCTTACCCAGTCCAAAGATCAGGGCGTGATCCATCACCGTTATTTATCTCACTGCACCATCCCAGCTCAGAACCTGGGTATATGCAAATCAGTCTGTCCCTGGCCCAGTGCATCATGGGAACAGGGCAGACTAAACTACCAAGCCAATTCTTCACTAGAAAGGAGACAAGCTACCGGGGACCAGTTTCTGGCATTTCAGCCGTCTTCAGCCCGGCTTGCTTGAATCCTGATGGTGCAGTGAGAAAGGGAGTCATGTCTGAGTATACCCTGCCACACCTATAGTGGCCAAAAACGATTCAGAAAAGGGGGTGGTGATGAACAGAGTGTCTGAATTAAGCAGACCACGCTTACCCAGTCCAAAGATCAGGGCTTGATCCATCACCGTTATTTATCTCACTGCACCATCCCAGCTCAGAACCTGGCTATATGCAAATCAGTCTGTCCCTGGCCCAGTGCATCATGGGAACAGGGCAGACTAAACTACCAAGCCAATTCTTCACCAGAAAGGAGACAAGCTACCGGGGACCGGTTTCTGGCATTTCAGCCGTCTTCGGCCCGGCTTGCTTGAATCCTGATGGTGCAGTGAGAAACGGACTCATGTCTGAGTGTACCCTGCCACACCTATAGTGGCCAAAAACGATTCAGAAAAGGGGGTGGTGATGAACAGAGTGTCTGAATTAAGCAGACCACTCTTACCCAGTCCAAAGATCAGGGCTTGATCCATCACCGTTATTTATCTCACTGCACCATCCCAGCTCAGAACCTGGCTATATGCAAATCAGTCTGTCCCTGGCCCAGTGCATCATGGGAACAGGGCAGACTAAACTACCAAGCCAATTCTTCACCAGAAAGGAGACAAGCTACCGGGGACCGGTTTCTGGCATTTCAGCCGTCTTCGGCCCGGCTTGCTTGAATCCTGATGGTGCAGTGAGAAAGGGACTCATGTCTGAGTATACCCTGCCACACCTATAGTGGCCAAAAACGATTCAGAAAAGGGGGTGGTGATGAACAGAGTGTCTGAATTAAGCAGACCACTCTTACCCAGTCCAAAGATCAGGGCTTGATCCATCACCGTTATTTATCTCACTGCACCATCCCAGCTCGGAACCTGGCTATATGCAAATCAGTCTGTCCCTGGCCCAGTGCATCATGGGAACAGGGCAGACTAAACTACCAAGCCAATTCTTCAGCAGAAAGGAGACAAGCTACCGGGGACCGGTTTCTGGCATTTCAGCCGTCTTCGGCCCGGCTTGCTTGAATCCTGATGGTGCAGTGAGAAAGGGACTCATGTCTGAGTATACCCTGCCACACCTATAGTGGCCAAAAACGATTCAGAAAAGGGGGTGGTGATGAACAGAGTGTCTGAATTAAGCAGACCACTCTTACCCAGTCCAAAGATCAGGGCTTGATCCATCACCGTTATTTATCTCACTGCACCATCCCAGCTCGGAACCTGGCTATATGCAAATCAGTCTGTCCCTGGCCCAGTGCATCATGGGAACAGGGCAGACTAAACTACCAAGCCAATTCTTCAGCAGAAAGGAGACAAGCTACCGGGGACCGGTTTCTGGCATTTCAGCCGTCTTCGGCCCGGCTTGCTTGAATCCTGATGGTGCAGTGAGAAAGGGACTCATGTCTGAGTATACCCTGCCACACCTATAGTGGCCAAAAACGATTCAGAAAAGGGGGTGGTGATGAACAGAGTGTCTGAATTAAGCAGACCACTCTTACCCACTCCAAAGATCAGGGCTTGATCCATCACCGTTATTTATCTCACTGCACCATCCCAGCTCGGAACCTGGCTATATGCAAATCAGTCTGTCCTTGGCCCAGTGCATCATGGGAACAGGGCAGACTAAACTACCAAGCCAATTCTTCACCAGAAAGGAGACAAGCTACCGGGGACCGGTTTCTGGCATTTCAGCCGTCTTCGGCCCGGCTTGCTTGAATCCTGATGGTGCAGTGAGAAAGTGACTCATGTCTGAGTATACCCTGCCACACCTATAGTGGCCAAAAACGATTCAGAAAAGGGGGTGGTGATGAACAGAGTGTCTAAATTAAGCAGACCACTCTTACCCAGTCCAAAGATCAGGGCTTGATCCATCACCGTTATTTATCTCACTGCACCATCCCAGCTCGGAACCTGGCTATATGCAAATCAGTCTGTCCCTGGCCCAGTGCATCATGGGAACAGGGCAGACTAAACTACCAAGCCAATTCTTCACCAGAAAGGAGACAAGCTACCGGGGACCGGTTTCTGGCATTTCAGCCGTCTTCGGCCCGGCTTGCTTGAATCCTGATGGTGCAGTGAGAAAGGGACTCATGTCTGAGTATACCCTGCCACACCTATAGTGGCCAAAAACGATTCAGAAAAGGGGGTGGTGATGAACAGAGTGTCTGAATTAAGCAGACCACTCTTACCCAGTCCAAAGATCAGGGCTTGATCCATCACCGTTATTTATCTCACTGCACCATCCCAGCTCAGAACCTGGGTATATGCAAATCAGTCTGTCCCTGGCCCAGTGCATCATGGGAACAGGGCAGACTAAACTACCAAGCCAATTCTTCACCAGAAAGGAGACAAGCTACCGGGGACCGGTTTCTGGCATTTCAGCCGTCTTCAGCCCGGCTTGCTTGAATCCTGATGGTGCAGTGAGAAAGGGAGTCATGTCTGAGTATACCCTGCCACACCTATAGGGGCCAAAAACGATTCAGAAAAGGGGGTGGTGATGAACAGATTGTCTGAATTAAGCAGACCACTCTTACCCAGTCCAAAGATCAGGGCTTGATCCATCACCGTTATTTATCTCACTGCACCATCCCAGCTCAGAACCTGGCTATATGCAAATCAGTCTGTCCCTGGTCCAGTGCATCATGGGAACAGGGCAGACTAAACTACCAAGCCAATTCTTCACCAGAAAGGAGACAAGCTACCAGGGACCGGTTTCTGGCATTTCAGCCGTCTTCGGCCCGGCTTGCTTGAATCCTGATGGTGCAGTGAGAAAGGGACTCATGTCTGAGTATACCCTGCCACACCTATAGTGGCCAAAAACGATTCAGAAAAGGGGGTGGTGATGAACAGAGTGTCTGAATTAAGCAGACCACTCTTACCCACTCCAAAGATCAGGGCTTGATCCATCACCGTTATTTATCTCACTGCACCATCCCAGTTCAGAACCTGGCTATATGCAAATCAGTCTGTCCCTGGCCCAGTGCATCATGGGAACAGGGCAGACTAAACTACCAAGCCAATTCTTCACCAGAAAGGAGACAAGCTACCGGGGACCGGTTTCTGGCATTTCAGCCGTCTTCGGCCCGGCTTGCTTGAATCCTGATGGTGCAGTGAGAAAGTGACTCATGTCTGAGTATACCCTGCCACACCTATAGTGGCCAAAAACGATTCAGAAAAGGGGGTGGTGATGAACAGAGTGTCTGAATTAAGCAGACCACTCTTACCCAGTCCAAAGATCAGGGCTTGATCCATCACCGTTATTTATCTCACTGCACCATCCCAGCTCGGAACCTGGCTATATGCAAATCAGTCTGTCCCTGGCCCAGTGCATCATGGGAACAGGGCAGACTAAACTACCAAGCCAATTCTTCAGCAGAAAGGAGACAAGCTACCGGGGACCGGTTTCTGGCATTTCAGCCGTCTTCGGCCCGGCTTGCTTGAATCCTGATGGTGCAGTGAGAAAGGGACTCATGTCTGAGTATACCCTGCCACACCTATAGTGGCCAAAAACGATTCAGAAAAGGGGGTGGTGATGAACAGAGTGTCTGAATTAAGCAGACCACTCTTACCCAGTCCAAAGATCAGGGCTTGATCCATCACCGTTATTTATCTCACTGCACCATCCCAGCTCAGAACCTGGGTATATGCAAATCAGTCTGTCCCTGGCCCAGTGCGTCATGGGAACAGGGCAGACTAAACTACCAAGCCAATTCTTCACCAGAAAGGAGACAAGCTACCGGGGACCGGTTTCTGGCATTTCAGCCGTCTTCAGCCCGGCTTGCTTGAATCCTGATGGTGCAGTGAGAAAGGGAGTCATGTCTGAGTATACCCTGCCACACCTATAGTGGCCAAAAACGATTCAGAAAAGGGGGTGGTGATGAACAGAGTGTCTGAATTAAGCAGACCACTCTTACCCAGTCCAAAGATCAGGGCTTGATCCATCACCGTTATTTATCTCACTGCACCATCCCAGCTCGGAACCTGGTTATATGCAAATTAGTCTGTCCCTGGCCCAGTGCATCATGGGAACAGGGCAGACTAAACTACCAAGCCAATTCTTCACCAGAAAGGAGACAAGCTACCGGGGACCGGTTTCTGGCATTTCAGCCGTCTTCGGCCCGGCTTGCTTGAATCCTGATGGTGCAGTGAGAAAGGGACTCATGTCTGAGTATACCCTGCCACACCTATAGTGGCCAAAAACGATTCGGAAAAGGGGGTGGTGATGAACAGAGTGTCTGAATTAAGCAGACCACTATTACCCAGTCCAAAGATCAGGGCTTGATCCATCACCGTTATTTATCTCACTGCACCATCCCAGCTCAGAACCTGGCTATATGCAAATCAGTCTGTCCCTGGCCCAGTGCATCATGGGAACAGGGCAGACTAAACTACCAAAGCCAATTCTTCACCAGAAAGGAAACCAGCTACCGGGGACCGGTTTCTGGCATTTCAGCCGTCTTCGGCCCGGCTTGCTTGAATCCTGATGGTGCAGTGAGAAAGGGACTCATGTCTGAGTATACCCTGCCACACCTATAGTGGCCAAAAACGATTCAGAAAAGGGGGTGGTGATGAACAGAGTGTCTGAATTAAGCAGACCACTCTTACCCAGTCCAAAGATCAGGGCTTGATCCATCACCGTTATTTATCTCACTGCACCATCCCAGCTCAGAACCTGGCTATATGCAAATCAGTCTGTCCCTGGCCCAGTGCATCATGGGAACAGGGCAGACTAAACTACCAAGCCAATTCTTCACCAGAAAGGAGACAAGCTACCGGGGACCGGTTTCTGGCATTTCAGCCGTCTTCGGCCCGGCTTGCTTGAATCCTGATGGTGCAGTGAGAAAGGGACTCATGTCTGAGTATACCCTGCCACACCTATAGTGGCCAAAAACGATTCAGAAAAGGGGGTGGTGATGAACAGAGTGTCTGAATTAAGCAGACCACTCTTACCCAGTCCAAAGATCAGGGCTTGATCCATCACCGTTATTTATCTCACTGCACCATCCCAGCTCAGAACCTGGGTATATGCAAATCAGTCTGTCCCTGGCCCAGTGCATCATGGGAACAGGGCAGACTAAACTACCAAGCCAATTCTTCACCAGAAAGGAGACAAGCTACCGGGGACCGGTTTCTGGCATTTCAGCCGTCTTCAGCCCGGCTTGCTTGAATCCTGATGGTGCAGTGAGAAAGGGAGTCATGTCTGAGTATACCCTGCCACACCTATAGGGGCCAAAAACGATTCAGAAAAGGGGGTGGTGATGAACAGAGTGTCTGAATTAAGCAGACCACTCTTACCCAGTCCAAAGATCAGGGCTTGATCCATCACCGTTATTTATCTCACTGCACCATCCCAGCTCAGAACCTGGCTATATGCAAATCAGTCTGTCCCGTGTCCAGTGCATCATGGGAACAGGGCAGACTAAACTACCAAGCCAATTCTTCACCAGAAAGGAGACAAGCTACCGGGGACCGGTTTCTGGCATTTCAGCCGTCTTCGCCCGGCTTGCTTTAATCCTGATGGTGCAGTGAGAAAGGGACTCATGTCTGAGTATACCCTGCCACACCTATAGTGGCCAAAAACGATTCAGAAAAGGGGGTGGTGATGAACAGAGTGTCTGAATTAAGCAGACCACTCTTACCCAGTCCAAAGATCAGGCCTTGATCCATCACCGTTATTTATCTCACTGCACCATCCCAGCTCGGAACCTGGCTATATGCAAATCAGTCTGTCCTTGGCCCAGTGCATCATGGGAACAGGGCAGACTAAACTACCAAGCCAATTCTTCACCAGAAAGGAGACAAGCTACCGGGGACCGGTTTCTGGCATTTCAGCCGTCTTCGGCCCGGCTTGCTTGAATCCTGATGGTGCAGTGAGAAAGGGACTCATGTCTGAGTATACCCTGCCACACCTATAGTGGCCAAAAACGATTCAGAAAAGGGGGTGGTGATGAACAGAGTGTCTGAATTAAGCAGACCACTCTTACCCAGTCCAAAGATCAGGGCTTGATCCATCACCGTTATTTATCTCACTGAACCATCCCAGCTCAGAACCTGGCTATATACAAATCAGTCTGTCCCTGGCCCAGTGCATCATGGGAACAGGGCAGACTAAACTACCAAGCCAATTCTTCACCAGAAAGGAGACAAGCTACCGGGGACCGGTTTCTGGCATTTCAGCCGTCTTCGGCCCGGCTTGCTTGAATCCTGATGGTGCAGTGAGAAAGGGACTCATGTCTGAGTGTACCCTGCCACACCTATAGTGGCCAAAAACGATTCAGAAATGGGGGTGGTGATGAACAGAGTGTCTGAATTAAGCAGACCACTCTTACCCAGTCCAAAGATCAGGGCTTGATCCATCACCGTTATTTATCTCACTGCACCATCCCAGCTCAGAACCTGGGTATATGCAAATCAGTCTGTCCCTGTCCCAGTGCATCATGGGAACAGGGCAGACTAAACTACCAAGCCAATTCTTCACCAGAAAGGAGACAAGCTACCGGGGACCGGTTTCTGGCATTTCAGCCGTCTTCAGCACGGCTTGCTTGAATCCTGATGGTGCAGTGAGAAAGGGAGTCATGTCTGAGTATACCCTGCCACACCTATAGTGGCCAAAAACGATTCAGAAAAGGGGGTGGTGATGAACAGAGTGTCTGAATTAAGCAGACCACTCTTACCCAGTCCAAAGATCAGGGCTTGATCCATCACCGTTATTTATCTCACTGCACCATCCCAGCTCAGAACCTGGCTATATGCAAATCAGTCTGTCCCTGGCCCAGTGCATCATGGGAACAGGGCAGACTAAACTACCAAGCCAATTCTTCACCAGAAAGGAGACAAGCTACCGGGGACCGGTTTCTGGCATTTCAGCCGTCTTCAGCCCGGCTTGCTTGAATCCTAATGGTGCATTGAGAAAGGGAGTCATGTCTGAGTATACCCTGCCACACCTATAGTGGCCAAAAACGATTCAGAAAAGGGGGTGGTGATGAACAGAGTGTCTGAATTAAGCAGACCATTCTTACCCAGTCCAAAGATCAGGGCTTGATCCATCACCATTATTTATCTCACTGCACCATCCCAGCTCAGAACCTGGGTATATGCAAATCAGTCTGTCCCTGGCCCAGTGCATCATGGGAACAGGGCAGACTAAACTACCAAGCCAATTCTTCACCAGAAAGGAGACAAGCTACCGGGGACCGGTTTCTGGCATTTCAGCCGTCTTCAGCCCGGCTTGCTTGAATCCTGATGGTGCAGTGAGAAAGGGAGTCATGTCTGAGTATACCCTGCCACACCTATAGTGGCCAAAAACGATTCAGAAAAGGGGGTGGTGATGAACAGAGTGTCTGAATTAAGCAGACCACTCTTACCCAGTCCAAAGATCAGGGCTTGATCCATCACCGTTATTTATCTCACTGCACCATCCCAGCTCAGAACCTGGCTATATGCAAATCAGTCTGTCCCTGGCCCAGTGCATCATGGGAACAGGGCAGACTAAACTACCAAGCCAATTCTTCACCAGAAAGGAGACAAGCTACCGGGGACCGGTTTCTGGCATTTCAGCCGTCTTCGGCCCGGCTTGCTTGAATCCTGATGGTGCAGTGAGAAAGGGACTCATGTCTGAGTATACCCTGCCACACCTATAGTGGCCAAAAACGATTCAGAAAAGGGGGTGGTGATGAACAGAGTGTCTGAATTAAGCAGACCACTCTTACCCAGTCCAAAGATCAGGGCTTGATCCATCACCGTTATTTATCTCACTGCAGCATCCCAGCTCAGAACCTGGCTATATGCAAATCAGTCTGTCCCTGGCCCAGTGCATCATGGGAACAGGGCAGACTAAACTACCAAGCCAATTCTTCACCAGAAAGGAGACAAGCTACCGGGAACCGGTTTCTGGCATTTCAGCCGTCTTCAGCCCGGCTTGCTTGAATCCTGATGGTGCAGTGAGAAAGGGACTCATGTCTGAGTATACCCTGCCACACCTATAGTGGCCAAAAACGATTCAGAAAAGGGGGAGGTGATGAACAGAGTGTCTGAATTAAGCAGACCACTCTTACCCAGTCCAAAGATCAGGGCTTGATCCATCACCGTTATTTATCTCACTGCACCATCCCAGCTCAGTACCTGGGTATATGCAAATCAGTCTGTCCCTGGCCCAGTGCATCATGGGAACAGGGCAGACTAAACTACCAAGCCAATTCTTCACCAGAAAGGAGACAAGCTACCGGGGACCGGTTTCTGGCATTTCAGCCGTCTTCGGCCCGGCTTGCTTGAATCCTGATGGTGCAGTGAGAAAGGGACTCATGTCTGAGTATACCCTGCCACACCTATAGTGGCCAAAAACGATTCAGAAAAGGGGGTGGTGATGAACAGAGTGTCTGAATTAAGCAGACCACTCTTACCCACTCCAAAGATCAGGGCTTGATCCATCACCGTTATTTATCTCACTGCACCATCCCAGCTCAGAACCTGGCTATATGCAAATCAGTCTGTCCCTGGCCCAGTGCATCATGGGAACAGGGCAGACTAAACTACCAAGCCATTTCTTCACCAGAAAGGAGACAAGCTACCGGGGACCGGTTTCTGGCATTTCAGCCGTCTTCGCCCGGCTTGCTTGAATCCTGATGGTGCAGTGAGAAAGGGACTCATGTCTGAGTATACCCTGCCACACCTATAGTGGCCAAAAACGATTCAGAAAAGGGGGTGGTGATGAACAGAGTGTCTGAATTAAGCAGACCACTCTTACCCAGTCCAAAGATCAGGGCTTGATCCATCACCGTTATTTATCTCACTGCACCATCCCAGCTCGGAACCTGGCTATATGCAAATCAGTCTGTCCCTGGCCCAGTGCATCATGGGAACAGGGCAGACTAAACTACCAAGCCAATTCTTCACCAGAAAGGAGACAAGCTACCGGGGACCGGTTTCTGGCATTTCAGCCGTCTTCGGCCCGGCTTGCTTGAATCCTGATGGTGCAGTGAGAAAGGGACTCATGTCTGAGTATACCCTGCCACACCTATAGTGGCCAAAAACGATTCAGAAAAGGGGGTGGTGATGAACAGAGTGTCTGAATTAAGCAGACCACTCTTACCCAGTCCAAAGATCAGGGCTTGATCCATCACCGTTATTTATCTCACTGCACCATCCCAGCTCAGAACCTGGCTATATGCAAATCAGTCTGTCCCTGGCCCAGTGCATCATGGGAACAGGGCAGACTAAACTACCAAGCCAATTCTTCACCAGAAAGGAGACAAGCTACCGGGGACCGGTTTCTGGCATTTCAGCCGTCTTCGGCCCGGCTTGCTTGAATCCTGATGGTGCAGTGAAAAAGGGACTCATGTCTGAGTGTACCCTGCCACACCTATAGTGGCCAAAAACGGTTCAGAAAAGGGGGTGGTGATGAACAGAGTGTCTGAATTAAGCAGACCACTCTTACCCAGTCCAAAGATCAGGGCGTGATCCATCACCGTTATTTATCTCACTGCACCATCCCAGCTCAGAACCTGGGTATATGCAAATCAGTCTGTCCCTGGCCCAGTGCATCATGGGAACAGGGCAGACTAAACTACCAAGCCAATTCTTCACTAGAAAGGAGACAAGCTACCGGGGACCAGTTTCTGGCATTTCAGCCGTCTTCAGCCCGGCTTGCTTGAATCCTGATGGTGCAGTGAGAAAGGGAGTCATGTCTGAGTATACCCTGCCACACCTATAGTGGCCAAAAACGATTCAGAAAAGGGGGTGGTGATGAACAGAGTGTCTGAATTAAGCAGACCACGCTTACCCAGTCCAAAGATCAGGGCTTGATCCATCACCGTTATTTATCTCACTGCACCATCCCAGCTCAGAACCTGGCTATATGCAAATCAGTCTGTCCCTGGCCCAGTGCATCATGGGAACAGGGCAGACTAAACTACCAAGCCAATTCTTCACCAGAAAGGAGACAAGCTACCGGGGACCGGTTTCTGGCATTTCAGCCGTCTTCGGCCCGGCTTGCTTGAATCCTGATGGTGCAGTGAGAAACGGACTCATGTCTGAGTGTACCCTGCCACACCTATAGTGGCCAAAAACGATTCAGAAAAGGGGGTGGTGATGAACAGAGTGTCTGAATTAAGCAGACCACTCTTACCCAGTCCAAAGATCAGGGCTTGATCCATCACCGTTATTTATCTCACTGCACCATCCCAGCTCAGAACCTGGCTATATGCAAATCAGTCTGTCCCTGGCCCAGTGCATCATGGGAACAGGGCAGACTAAACTACCAAGCCAATTCTTCACCAGAAAGGAGACAAGCTACCGGGGACCGGTTTCTGGCATTTCAGCCGTCTTCGGCCCGGCTTGCTTGAATCCTGATGGTGCAGTGAAAAAGGGACTCATGTCTGAGTGTACCCTGCCACACCTATAGTGGCCAAAAACGATTCAGAAAAGGGGGTGGTGATGAACAGAGTGTCTGAATTAAGCAGACCACTCTTACCCAGTCCAAAGATCAGGGCGTGATCCATCACCGTTATTTATCTCACTGCACCATCCCAGCTCAGAACCTGGGTATATGCAAATCAGTCTGTCCCTGGCCCAGTGCATCATGGGAACAGGGCAGACTAAACTACCAAGCCAATTCTTCACTAGAAAGGAGACAAGCTACCGGGGACCAGTTTCTGGCATTTCAGCCGTCTTCAGCCCGGCTTGCTTGAATCCTGATGGTGCAGTGAGAAAGGGACTCATGTCTGAGTATACCCTGCCACACCTATAGTGGCCAAAAACGATTCAGAAAAGGGGGTGGTGATGAACAGAGTGTCTGAATTAAGCAGACCACGCTTACCCAGTCCAAAGATCAGGGCTTGATCCATCACCGTTATTTATCTCACTGCACCATCCCAGCTCAGAACCTGGCTATATGCAAATCAGTCTCTCCCTGGCCCAGTGCATCATGGGAACAGGGCAGACTAAACTACCAAGCCAATTCTTCACCAGAAAGGAGACAAGCTACCGGGGACCGGTTTCTGGCATTTCAGCCGTCTTCGGCCCGGCTTGCTTGAATCCTGATGGTGCAGTGAGAAACGGACTCATGTCTGAGTGTACCCTGCCACACCTATAGTGGCCAAAAACGATTCAGAAAAGGGGGTGGTGATGAACAGAGTGTCTGAATTAAGCAGACCACTCTTACCCAGTCCAAAGATCAGGGCTTGATCCATCACCGTTATTTATCTCACTGCACCATCCCAGCTCAGAACCTGGCTATATGCAAATCAGTCTGTCCCTGGCCCAGTGCATCATGGGAACAGGGCAGACTAAACTACCAAGCCAATTCTTCACCAGAAAGGAGACAAGCTACCGGGGACCGGTTTCTGGCATTTCAGCCGTCTTCGGCCCGGCTTGCTTGAATCCTGATGGTGCAGTGAGAAAGGGACTCATGTCTGAGTATACCCTGCCACACCTATAGTGGCCAAAAACGATTCAGAAAAGGGGGTGGTGATGAACAGAGTGTCTGAATTAAGCAGACCACTCTTACCCAGTCCAAAGATCAGGGCTTGATCCATCACCGTTATTTATCTCACTGCACCATCCCAGCTCGGAACCTGGCTATATGCAAATCAGTCTGTCCCTGGCCCAGTGCATCATGGGAACAGGGCAGACTAAACTACCAAGCCAATTCTTCAGCAGAAAGGAGACAAGCTACCGGGGACCGGTTTCTGGCATTTCAGCCGTCTTCAGCCCGGCTTGCTTGAATCCTGATGGTGCAGTGAGAAAGGGAGTCATGTCTGAGTATACCCTGCCACACCTATAGTGGCCAAAAACGATTCAGAAAAGGGGGTGGTGATGAACAGAGTGTCTGAATTAAGCAGACCACTCTTACCCAGTCCAAAGATCAGGGCTTGATCCATCACCGTTATTTATCTCACTGCACCATCCCAGCTCAGAACCTGGTTATATGCAAATTAGTCTGTCCCTGGCCCAGTGCATCATGGGAACAGTGCAGACTAAACTACCAAGCCAATTCTTCACCAGAAAGGAGACAAGCTACCGGGGACCGGTTTCTGGCATTTCAGCCGTCTTCGGCCCGGCTTGCTTGAATCCTGATGGTGCAGTGAGAAAGGGACTCATGTCTGAGTATACCCTGCCACACCTATAGTGGCCAAAAACGATTCGGAAAAGGGGGTGGTGATGAACAGAGTGTCTGAATTAAGCAGACCACTATTACCCAGTCCAAAGATCAGGGCTTGATCCATCACCGTTATTTATCTCACTGCACCATCCCAGCTCAGAACCTGGCTATATGCAAATCAGTCTGTCCCTGGCCCAGTGCATCATGGGAACAGGGCAGACTAAACTACCAAAGCCAATTCTTCACCAGAAAGGAAACCAGCTACCGGGGACCGGTTTCTGGCATTTCAGCCGTCTACGGCCCGGCTTGCTTGAATCCTGATGGTGCAGTGAGAAAGGGACTCATGTCTGAGTATACCCTGCCACACCTATAGTGGCCAAAAACGATTCAGAAAAGGGGGTGGTGATGAACAGAGTGTCTGAATTAAGCAGACCACTCTTACCCAGTCCAAAGATCAGGGCTTGATCCATCACCGTTATTTATCTCACTGCACCATCCCAGCTCAGAACCTGGCTATATGCAAATCAGTCTGTCCCTGGCCCAGTGCATCATGGGAACAGGGCAGACTAAACTACCAAGCCAATTCTTCACCAGAAAGGAGACAAGCTACCGGGGACCGGTTTCTGGCATTTCAGCCGTCTTCGGCCCGGCTTGCTTGAATCCTGATGGTGCAGTGAGAAAGGGACTCATGTCTGAGTATACCCTGCCACACCTATAGTGGCCAAAAACGATTCAGAAAAGGGGGTGGTGATGAACAGAGTGTCTGAATTAAGCAGACCACTCTTACCCAGTCCAAAGATCAGGGCTTGATCCATCACCGTTATTTATCTCACTGCACCATCCCAGCTCAGAACCTGGGTATATGCAAATCAGTCTGTCCCTAGCCCAGTGCATCATGGGAACAGGGCAGACTAAACTACCAAGCCAATTCTTCACCAGAAAGGAGACAAGCTACCGGGGACCGGTTTCTGGCATTTCAGCCGTCTTCAGCCCGGCTTGCTTGAATCCTGATGGTGCAGTGAGAAAGGGAGTCATGTCTGAGTATACCCTGCCACACCTATAGGGGCCAAAAACGATTCAGAAAAGGGGGTGGTGATGAACAGAGTGTCTGAATTAAGCAGACCACTCTTACCCAGTCCAAAGATCAGGGCTTGATCCATCACCGTTATTTATCTCACTGCACCATCCCAGCTCAGAACCTGGCTATATGCAAATCAGTCTGTCCCGTGTCCAGTGCATCATGGGAACAGGGCAGACTAAACTACCAAGCCAATTCTTCACCAGAAAGGAGACAAGCTACCGGGGACCGGTTTCTGGCATTTCAGCCGTCTTCGCCCGGCTTGCTTTAATCCTGATGGTGCAGTGAGAAAGGGACTCATGTCTGAGTATACCCTGCCACACCTATAGTGGCCAAAAACGATTCAGAAAAGGGGGTGGTGATGAACAGAGTGTCTGAATTAAGCAGACCACTCTTACCCAGTCCAAAGATCAGGCCTTGATCCATCACCGTTATTTATCTCACTGCACCATCCCAGCTCGGAACCTGGCTATATGCAAATCAGTCTGTCCTTGGCCCAGTGCATCATGGGAACAGGGCAGACTAAACTACCAAGCCAATTCTTTACCAGAAAGGAGACAAGCTACCGGGGACCGGTTTCTGGCATTTCAGCCGTCTTCGGCCCGGCTTGCTTGAATCCTGATGGTGCAGTGAGAAAGGGACTCATGTCTGAGTGTACCCTGCCACACCTATAGTGGCCAAAAACGATTCAGAAATTCAGGTGGTGATGAACAGAGTGTCTGAATTAAGCAGACCACTCTTACCCAGTCCAAAGATCAGGGCTTGATCCATCACCGTTATTTATCTCACTGCACCATCCCAGCTCAGAACCTGGGTATATGCAAATCAGTCTGTCCCTGTCCCAGTGCATCATGGGAACAGGGCAGACTAAACTACCAAGCCAATTCTTCACCAGAAAGGAGACAAGCTACCGGGGACCGGTTTCTGGCATTTCAGCCGTCTTCAGCACGGCTTGCTTGAATCCTGATGGTGCAGTGAGAAAGGGAGTCATGTCTGAGTATACCCTGCCACACCTATAGTGGCCAAAAACGATTCAGAAAAGGGGGTGGTGATGAACAGAGTGTCTGAATTAAGCAGACCACTCTTACCCAGTCCAAAGATCAGGGCTTGATCCATCACCGTTATTTATCTCACTGCACCATCCCAGCTCAGAACCTGGCTATATGCAAATCAGTCTGTCCCTGGCCCAGTGCATCATGGGAACAGGGCAGACTAAACTACCAAGCCAATTCTTCACCAGAAAGGAGACAAGCTACCGGGGACCGGTTTCTGGCATTTCAGCCGTCTTCAGCCCGGCTTGCTTGAATCCTGATGGTGCAGTGAGAAAGGGAGTCATGTCTGAGTATACCCTGCCACACCTATAGTGGCCAAAAACGATTCAGAAAAGGGGGTGGTGATGAACAGAGTGTCTGAATTAATCAGACCACTCTTACCCAGTCCAAAGATCAGGGCTTGATCCATCACTGTTATTTATCTCACTGCACCATCCCAGCTCAGAACCTGGCTATATGCAAATCAGTCTGTCCCTGGCCCAGTGCATCATGGGAACAGGGCAGACTAAACTACCAAGCCAATTCTTCACCAGAAAGGAGACAAGCTACCGGGGACCGGTTTCTGGCATTTCAGCCGTCTTCGGCCCGGCTTGCTTGAATCCTGATGGTGCAGTGAGAAAGGGACTCATGTCTGAGTATACCCTGCCACACCTATAGTGGCCAAAAACGATTCAGAAAAGGGGGTGGTGATGAACAGAGTGTCTGAATTAAGCAGACCACTCTTACCCAGTCCAAAGATCAGGGCTTGATCCATCACCGTTATTTATCTCACTGCAGCATCCCAGCTCAGAACCTGGCTATATGCAAATCAGTCTGTCCCTGGCCCAGTGCATCATGGGAACAGGGCAGACTAAACTACCAAGCCAATTCTTCACCAGAAAGGAGACAAGCTACCGGGAACCGGTTTCTGGCATTTCAGCCGTCTTCAGCCCGGCTTGCTTGAATTCTGATGGTGCAGTGAGAAAGGGACTCATGTCTGAGTATACCCTGCCACACCTATAGTGGCCAAAAACGATTCAGAAAAGGGGGTGGTGATGAACAGAGTGTCTGAATTAAGCAGACCACTCTTACCCAGTCCAAAGATCAGGGCTTGATCCATCACCGTTATTTATCTCACTGCACCATCCCAGCTCAGTACCTGGGTATATGCAAATCAGTCTGTCCCTGGCCCAGTGCATCATGGGAACAGGGCAGACTAAACTACCAAGCCAATTCTTCACCAGAAAGGAGACAAGCTACCGGGGACCGGTTTCTGGCATTTTAGCCGTCTTCGGCCCGGCTTGCTTGAATCCTGATGGTGCAGTGAGAAAGGGACTCATGTCTGAGTATACCCTGCCACACCTATAGTGGCCAAAAACGATTCAGAAAAGGGGGTGGTGATGAACAGAGTGTCTGAATTAAGCAGACCACTCTTACTCAGTCCAAAGATCAGGGCTTGATCCATCACCGTTATTTATCTCACTGCACCATCCCAGCTCAGAACCTGGCTATATGCAAATCAGTCTGTCCCTGGCCCAGTGCATCATGGGAACAGGGCAGACTAAACTACCAAGCCAATTCTTCACCAGAAAGGAGACAAGCTACCGGGGACCGGTTTCTGGCATTTCAGCCGTCTTCGGCCCGGCTTGCTTGAATCCTGATGGTGCAGTGAGAAAGGGACTCATGTCTGAGTATACCCTGCCACACCTATAGTGGCCAAAAACGATTCAGAAAAGGGGGTGGTGATGAACAGAGTGTCTGAATTAAGCAGACCACTCTTACCCACTCCAAAGATCAGGGCTTGATCCATCACCGTTATTTATCTCACTGCACCATCCCAGCTCAGAACCTGGCTATATGCAAATCAGTCTGTCCCTGGCCCAGTGCATCATGGGAACAGGGCAGACTAAACTACCAAGCCATTTCTTCACCAGAAAGGAGACAAGCTACCGGGGACCGGTTTCTGGCATTTCAGCCGTCTTCGCCCGGCTTGCTTGAATCCTGATGGTGCATTGAGAAAGGGACTCATGTCTGAGTATACCCTGCCACACCTATAGTGGCCAAAAACGATTCAGAAAAGGGGGTGGTGATGAACAGAGTGTCTGAATTAAGCAGACCACTCTTACCCAGTCCAAAGATCAGGGCTTGATCCATCACCGTTATTTATCTCACTGCACCATCCCAGCTCGGAACCTGGCTATATGCAAATCAGTCTGTCCCTGGCCCAGTGCATCATGGGAACAGGGCAGACTAAACTACCAAGCCAATTCTTCACCAGAAAGGAGACAAGCTACCGGGGACCGGTTTCTGGCATTTCAGCCGTCTTCGGCCCGGCTTGCTTGAATCCTGATGGTGCAGTGAGAAAGGGACTCATGTCTGAGTATACCCTGCCACACCTATAGTGGCCAAAAACGATTCAGAAAAGGGGGTGGTGATGAACAGAGTGTCTGAATTAAGCAGACCACTCTTACCCAGTCCAAAGATCAGGGCTTGATCCATCACCGTTATTTATCTCACTGCACCATCCCAGCTCAGAACCTGGCTATATGCAAATCAGTCTGTCCCTGGCCCAGTGCATCATGGGAACAGGGCAGACTAAACTACCAAGCCAATTCTTCACCAGAAAGGAGACAAGCTACCGGGGACCGGTTTCTGGCATTTCAGCCGTCTTCGGCCCGGCTTGCTTGAATCCTGATGGTGCAGTGAAAAAGGGACTCATGTCTGAGTGTACCCTGCCACACCTATAGTGGCCAAAAACGATTCAGAAAAGGGGGTGGTGATGAACAGAGTGTCTGAATTAAGCAGACCACTCTTACCCAGTCCAAAGATCAGGGCGTGATCCATCACTGTTATTTATCTCACTGCACCATCCCAGCTCAGAACCTGGGAATATGCAAATCAGTCTGTCCCTGGCCCAGTGCATCATGGGAACAGGGCAGACTAAACTACCAAGCCAATTCTTCACTAGAAAGGAGACAAGCTACCGGGGACCAGTTTCTGGCATTTCAGCCGTCTTCAGCCCGGCTTGCTTGAATCCTGATGGTGCAGTGAGAAAGGGAGTCATGTCTGAGTATACCCTGCCACACCTATAGTGGCCAAAAACGATTCAGAAAAGGGGGTGGTGATGAACAGAGTGTCTGAATTAAGCAGACCACGCTTACCCAGTCCAAAGATCAGGGCTTGATCCATCACCGTTAGTTATCTCACTGCACCATCCCAGCTCAGAACCTGGCTATATGCAAATCAGTCTGTCCCTGGCCCAGTGCATCATGGGAACAGGGCAGACTAAACTACCAAGCCAATTCTTCACCAGAAAGGAGACAAGCTACCGGGGACCGGTTTCTGGCATTTCAGCCGTCTTCGGCCCGGCTTGCTTGAATCCTGATGGTGCAGTGAGAAACGGACTCATGTCTGAGTGTACCCTGCCACACCTATAGTGGCCAAAAACGATTCAGAAAAGGGGGTGGTGATGAACAGAGTGTCTGAATTAAGCAGACCACTCTTACCCAGTCCAAAGATCAGGGCTTGATCCATCACCGTTATTTATCTCACTGCACCATCCCAGCTCAGAACCTGGCTATATGCAAATCAGTCTGTCCCTGGCCCAGTGCATCATGGGAACAGGGCAGACTAAACTACCAAGCCAATTCTTCACCAGAAAGGAGACAAGCTACCGGGGACCGGTTTCTGGCATTTCAGCCGTCTTCGGCCCGGCTTGCTTGAATCCTGATGGTGCAGTGAAAAAGGGACTCATGTCTGAGTGTACCCTGCCACACCTATAGTGGCCAAAAACGATTCAGAAAAGGGGGTGGTGATGAACAGAGTGTCTGAATTAAGCAGACCACTCTTACCCAGTCCAAAGATCAGGGCGTGATCCATCACCGTTATTTATATCACTGCACCATCCCAGCTCAGAACCTGGGTATATTCAAATCAGTCTGTCCCTGGCCCAGTGCATCATGGGAACAGGGCAGACTAAACTACCAAGCCAATTCTTCACTAGAAAGGAGACAAGCTACCGGGGACCAGTTTCTGGCATTTCAGCCGTCTTCAGCCCGGCTTGCTTGAATCCTGATGGTGCAGTGAGAAAGGGAGTCATGTCTGAGTATACCCTGCCACACCTATAGTGGCCAAAAACGATTCAGAAAAGGGGGTGGTGATGAACAGAGTGTCTGAATTAAGCAGACCACGCTTACCCAGTCCAAAGATCAGGGCTTGATCCATCACCGTTATTTATCTCACTGCACCATCCCAGCTCAGAACCTGGCTATATGCAAATCAGTCTGTCCCTGGCCCAGTGCATCATGGGAACAGGGCAGACTAAACTACCAAGCCAATTCTTCACCAGAAAGGAGACAAGCTACCGGGGACCGGTTTCTGGCATTTCAGCCGTCTTCGGCCCGGCTTGCTTGAATCCTGATGGTGCAGTGAGAAACTGACTCATGTCTGAGTGTACCCTGCCACACCTATAGTGGCCAAAAACGATTCAGAAAAGGGGGTGGTGATGAACAGAGTGT
Source organism: Lissotriton vulgaris (assembly GCF_964263255.1). NCBI lineage: Eukaryota > Metazoa > Chordata > Amphibia > Caudata > Salamandridae > Lissotriton > Lissotriton vulgaris. Next base: position 120,051 of record NW_028240703.1, on the reverse strand, counting down.
CTGAATTAAGCAGACCACTCTTACCCAGTCCAAAGATCAGGGCTTGATCCATCACCGTTATTTCTCTCACTGCACCATCCCAGCTCAGAACCTGGCTATATGCAAATCAGTCTGTCCCTGGCCCAGTGCATCATGGGAACAGGGCAGACTAAACTACCAAGGCAATTCTTCACCAGAAAGGAGACAAGCTACCGGGGACCGGTTTCTGGCATTTCAGCCGTCTTCGGCCCGGCTTGCTTGAATCCTGATGGTGCAGTGAGAAAGGGACTCATGTCTGAGTATACCCTGCCACACCTATAGTGGCCAAAAACGATTCAGAAAAGGGGGTGGTGATGAACAGAGTGTCTGAATTAAGCAGACCACTCTTACCCAGTCCAAAGATCAGGGCTTGATCCATCACCGTTATTTATCTCACTGCACCATCCCAGCTCAGAACCTGGCTATATGCATATCAGTCTGTCCCTGGCCCAGTGCATCATGGGAACAGGGCAGACTAAACTACCAAGCCAATTCTTCACCAGAAAGGAGACAAGCTACCGGGGACCGGTTTCTGGCATTTCAGCCGTCTTCAGCCCGGCTTGCTTGAATCCTGATGGTGCAGTGAGAAAGGGAGTCATGTCTGAGTATACCCTGCCACACCTATAGTGGCCAAAAACGATTCAGAAAAGGGGGTGGTGATGAACAGAGTGTCTGAATTAAGCAGACCACTCTTACCCAGTCCAAAGATCAGGGCTTGATCCATCACCGTTATTTATCTCACTACACCATCCCAGCTCAGAACCTGGCTATATGCAAATCAGTCTGTCCCTGGCCCAGTGCATCATGGGAACAGGGAAGACTAAACTACCAAGCCAATTCTTCACCAGAAAGGAGACAAGCTACCGGGGATCGGTTTCTGGCATTTCAGCCGTCTTCAGCCCGGCTTGCTTGAATCCTGATGGTGCAGTGAGAAAGGGAGTCATGTCTGAGTATACCCTGCCACACCTATAGTGGCAAAAAACGATTCAGAAAAGGGGGTGGTGATGAACAGAGTGTCTGAATTAAGCAGACCACTCTTACCCACTCCAAAGATCAGGGCTTGATCCATCACCGTTATTTATCTCACTGCACCATCCCAGTTCAGAACCTGGCTATATGCAAATCAGTCTGTCCCTGGCCCAGTGCATCATGGGAACAGGGCAGACTAAACTACCAAGCCAATTCTTCACCAGAAAGGAGACAAGCTACCGGGGACCGGTTTCTGGCATTTCAGCCGTCTTCGCCCGGCTTGCTTGAATCCTGATGGTGCAGTGAGAAAGGGACTCATGTCTGAGTATACCCTGCCACACCTATAGTGGCCAAAAACGATTTAAAAAAGGGGGTGGTGATGAACAGAGTGTCTGAATTAAGCAGACCACTCTTACCCAGTCCAAAGATCAGGCCTTGATCCATCACCGTTATTTATCTCACTGCACCATCCCAGCTCGGAACCTGGCTATATGCAAATCAGTCTGTCCTTGGCCCAGTGCATCATGGTAACAGGGCAGACTAAACTACAAAGCCAATTCTTCACCAGAAAGGAGACAAGCTACCGGGGACCGGTTTCTGGCATTTCAGCCGTCTTCGGCCCGGCTTGCTTGAATCCTGATGGTGCAGTGAGAAAGTGACTCATGTCTGAGTATACCCTGCCACACCTATAGTGGCCAAAAACGATTCAGAAAAGGGGGTGGTGATGAACAGAGTGTCTGAATTAAGCAGACCACTCTTACCCAGTCCAAAGATCAGGGCTTGATCCATCACCGTTATTTATCTCACTGCACCATCCCAGCTCGGAACCTGGCTATATGCAAATCAGTCTGTCCCTGGCCCAGTGCATCATGGGAACAGGGCAGACTAAACTACCAAGCCAATTCTTCAGCAGAAAGGAGACAAGCTACCGGGGACCGGTTTCTGGCATTTCAGCCGTCTTCGGCCCGGCTTGCTTGAATCCTGATGGTGCAGTGAGAAAGGGACTCATGTCTGAGTATACCCTGCCACACCTATAGTGGCCAAAAACGATTCAGAAAAGGGGGTGGGGATGAACAGAGTGTCTGAATTAAGCAGACCACTCTTACCCAGTCCAAAGATCAGGGCTTGATCCATCACCGTTATTTATCTCACTGCACCATCCCAGCTCAGAACCTGGGTATATGCAAATCAGTCTGTCCCTGGCCCAGTGCATCATGGGAACAGGGCAGACTAAACTACCAAGCCAATTCTTCACCAGAAAGGAGACAAGCTACCGGGGACCGGTTTCTGGCATTTCAGCCGTCTTCGGCCCGGCTTGCTTGAATCCTGATGGTGCAGTGAGAAAGGGACTCATGTCTGAGTATACCCTGCCACACCTATAGTGGCCAAAAACGATTCGGAAAAGGGGGTGGTGATGAACAGAGTGTCTGAATTAAGCAGACCACTATTACCCAGTCCAAAGATCAGGGCTTGATCCATCACCGTTATTTATCTCACTGCACCATCCCAGCTCAGAACCTGGCTATATGCAAATCAGTCTGTCCCTGGCCCAGTGCATCATGGGAACAGGGCAGACTAAACTACCAAGCAAATTCTTCACCAGAAAGGAAACCAGCTACCGGGGACCGGTTTCTGGCATTTCAGCCGTCTTCGGCCCGGCTTGCTTGAATCCTGATGGTGCAGTGAGAAAGGGACTCATGTCTGAGTATACCCTGCCACACCTATAGTGGCCAAAAACGATTCAGAAAAGGGGGTGGTGATGAACAGAGTGTCTGAATTAAGCAGACCACTCTTACCCAGTCCAAAGATCAGGGCTTGATCCATCACCGTTATTTATCTCACTGCACCATCCCAGCTCAGAACCTGGCTATATGCAAATCAGTCTGTCCCTGGCCCAGTGCATCATGGGAACAGGGCAGACTAAACTACCAAGCCAATTCTTCACCAGAAAGGAGACAAGCTACCGGGGACCGGTTTCTGGCATTTCAGCCGTCTTCGGCCCGGCTTGCTTGAATCCTGATGGTGCAGTGAGAAAGGGACTCATGTCTGAGTATACCCCGCCACACCTATAGTGGCCAAAAACGATTCAGAAAAGGGGGTGGCGATGAACAGAGTGTCTGAATTAAGCAGACCACTCTTACCCAGTCCAAAGATCAGGGCTTGATCCATCACCGTTATTTATCTCACTGCACCATCCCAGCTCAGAACCTGGGTATATGCAAATCAGTCTGTCCCTGGCCCAGTGCATCATGGGAACAGGGCAGACTAAACTACCAAGCCAATTCTTCACCAGAAAGGAGACAAGCTACCGGGGACCGGTTTCTGGCATTTCAGCCGTCTTCAGCCCGGCTTGCTTGAATCCTGATGGTGCAGTGAGAAAGGGAGTCATGTCTGAGTATACCCTGCCACACCTATAGGGGCCAAAAACGATTCAGAAAAGGGGGTGGTGATGAACAGAGTGTCTGAATTAAGCAGACCACTCTTACCCAGTCCAAAGATCAGGGCTTGATCCATCACCGTTATTTATCTCACTGCACCATCCCAGCTCAGAACCTGGCTATATGCAAATCAGTCTGTCCCTGGCCCAGTGCATCATGGGAACAGGGCAGACTAAACTACCAAGCCAATTCTTCACCAGAAAGGAGACAAGCTACCGGGGACCGGTTTCTGGCATTTCAGCCGTCTTCGCCCGGCTTGCTTGAATCCTGATGGTGCAGTGAGAAAGGGACTCATGTCTGAGTATACCCTGCCACACCTATAGTGGCCAAAAACGATTCAGAAAAGGGGGTGGTGATGAACAGAGTGTCTGAATTAAGCAGACCACTCTTACCCAGTCCAAAGATCAGGCCTTGATCCATCACCGTTATTTATCTCACTGCACCATCCCAGCTCAGAACCTGGCTATATGCAAATCAGTCTGTCCTTGGCCCAGTGCATCATGGGAACAGGGCAGACTAAACTACCAAGCCAATTCTTCACCAGAAAGGAGACAAGCTACCGGGGACCGGTTTCTGGCATTTCAGCCGTCTTCGGCCTGGCTTGCTTGAATCCTGATGGTGCAGTGAGAAAGGGACTCATGTCTGAGTGTACCCTGCCACACCTATAGTGGCCAAAAACGATTCAGAAATGGGGGTGGTGATGAACAGAGTGTCTGAATTAAGCAGACCACTCTTACCCAGTCCAAAGATCAGGGCTTGATCCATCACCGTTATTTATCTCACTGCACCATCCCAGCTCAGAACCTGGGTATATGCAAATCAGTCTGTCCCTGGCCCAGTGCATCATGGGAACAGGGCAGACTAAACTACCAAGCCAATTCTTCACCAGAAAGGAGACAAGCTACCGGGGACCGGTTTCTGGCATTTCAGCCGTCTTCAGCACGGCTTGCTTGAATCCTGATGGTGCAGTGAGAAAGGGAGTCATGTCTGAGTATACCCTGCCACACCTATAGTGGCCAAAAACGATTCAGAAAAGGGGGTGGTGATGAACAGAGTGTCTGAATTAAGCAGACCACTCTTACCCAGTCCAAAGATCAGGGCTTGATCCATCACCGTTATTTATCTCACTGCACCATCCCAGCTCAGAACCTGGCTATATGCAAATCAGTCTGTCCCTGGCCCAGTGCATCATGGGAACAGGGCAGACTAAACTACCAAGCCAATTCTTCACCAGAAAGGAGACAAGCTACCGGGGACCGGTTTCTGGCATTTCAGCCGTCTTCAGCCCGGCTTGCTTGAATCCTGATGGTGCAGTGAGAAAGGGAGTCATGTCTGAGTATACCCTGCCACACCTATAGTGGCCAAAAACGATTCAGAAAAGGGGGTGGTGATGAACAGAGTGTCTGAATTAAGCAGACCATTCTTACCCAGTCCAAAGATCAGGGCTTGATCCATCACCATTATTTATCTCACTGCACCATCCCAGCTCAGAACCTGGGTATATGCAAATCAGTCTGTCCCTGGCCCAGTGCATCATGGGAACAGGGCAGACTAAACTACCAAGCCAATTCTTCACCAGAAAGGAGACAAGCTACCGGGGACCGGTTTCTGGCATTTCAGCCGTCTTCAGCCCGGCTTGCTTGAATCCTGATGGTGCAGTGAGAAAGGGAGTCATGTCTGAGTATACCCTGCCACACCTATAGTGGCCAAAAACGATTCAGAAAAGGGGGTGGTGATGAACAGAGTGTCTGAATTAAGCAGACCACTCTTACCCAGTCCAAAGATCAGGGCTTGATCCATCACCGTTATTTATCTCACTGCACCATCCCAGCTCAGAACCTGGCTATATGCAAATCAGTCTGTCCCTGGCCCAGTGCATCATGGGAACAGGGCAGACTAAACTACCAAGCCAATTCTTCACCAGAAAGGAGACAAGCTACCGGGGACCGGTTTCTGGCATTTCAGCCGTCTTCAGCCCGGCTTGCTTGAATCCTGATGGTGCAGTGAGAAAGGGAGTCATGTCTGAGTATACCCTGCCACACCTATAGTGGCCAAAAACGATTCAGAAAAGGGGGTGGTGATGAACAGAGTGTCTGAATTAAGCAGACCACTCTTACCCAGTCCAAAGATCAGGGCTTGATCCATCACCGTTATTTATCTCACTGCACCATCCCAGCTCAGAACCTGGCTATATGCAAATCAGTCTGTCCCTGGCCCAGTGCATCATGGGAACAGGGCAGACTAAACTACCAAGCCAATTCTTCACCAGAAAGGAGACAAGCTACCGGGGACCGGTTTCTGGCATTTCAGCCGTCTTCGGCCCGGCTTGCTTGAATCCTGATGGTGCAGTGAGAAAGGGACTCATGTCTGAGTATACCCTGCCACACCTATAGTGGCCAAAAACGATTCAGAAAAGGGGGTGGTGATGAACAGAGTGTCTGAATTAAGCAGACCACTCTTACCCAGTCCAAAGATCAGGGCTTGATCCATCACCGTTATTTATCTCACTGCAGCATCCCAGCTCAGAACCTGGCTATATGCAAATCAGTCTGTCCCTGGCCCAGTGCATCATGGGAACAGGGCAGACTAAACTACCAAGCCAATTCTTCACCAGAAAGGAGACAAGCTACCGGGAACCGGTTTCTGGCATTTCAGCCGTCTTCAGCCCGGCTTGCTTGAATCCTGATGGTGCAGTGAGAAAGGGACTCATGTCTGAGTATACCCTGCCACACCTATAGTGGCCAAAAACGATTCAGAAAAGGGGGTGGTGATGAACAGAGTGTCTGAATTAAGCAGACCACTCTTACCCAGTCCAAAGATCAGGGCTTGATCCATCACCGTTATTTATCTCACTGCACCATCCCAGCTCAGTACCTGGGTATATGCAAATCAGTCTGTCCCTGGCCCAGTGCATCATGGGAACAGGGCAGACTAAACTACCAAGCCAATTCTTCACCAGAAAGGAGACAAGCTACCGGGGACCGGTTTCTGGCATTTTAGCCGTCTTCGGCCCGGCTTGCTTGAATCCTGATGGTGCAGTGAGAAAGGGACTCATGTCTGAGTATACCCTGCCACACCTATAGTGGCCAAAAACGATTCAGAAAAGGGGGTGGTGATGAACAGAGTGTCTGAATTAAGCAGACCACTCTTACCCAGTCCAAAGATCAGGGCTTGATCCATCACCGTTATTTATCTCACTGCACCATCCCAGCTCAGAACCTGGCTATATGCAAATCAGTCTGTCCCTGGCCCAGTGCATCATGGGAACAGGGCAGACTAAACTACCAAGCCAATTCTTCACCAGAAAGGAGACAAGCTACCGGGGACCGGTTTCTGGCATTTCAGCCGTCTTCGGCCCGGCTTGCTTGAATCCTGATGGTGCAGTGAGAAAGGGACTCATGTCTGAGTATACCCTGCCACACCTATAGTGGCCAAAAACGATTCAGAAAAGGGGGTGGTGATGAACAGAGTGTCTGAATTAAGCAGACCACTCTTACCCACTCCAAAGATCAGGGCTTGATCCATCACCGTTATTTATCTCACTGCACCATCCCAGCTCAGAACCTGGCTATATGCAAATCAGTCTGTCCCTGGCCCAGTGCATCATGGGAACAGGGCAGACTAAACTACCAAGCCATTTATTCACCAGAAAGGAGACAAGCTACCGGGGACCGGTTTCTGGCATTTCAGCCGTCTTCGCCCGGCTTGCTTGAATCCTGATGGTGCAGTGAGAAAGGGACTCATGTCTGAGTATACCCTGCCACACCTATAGTGGCCAAAAACGATTCAGAAAAGGGGGTGGTGATGAACAGAGTGTCTGAATTAAGCAGACCACTCTTACCCAGTCCAAAGATCAGGGCTTGATCCATCACCGTTATTTATCTCACTGCACCATCCCAGCTCGGAACCTGGCTATATGCAAATCAGTCTGTCCCTGGCCCAGTGCATCATGGGAACAGGGCAGACTAAACTACCAAGCCAATTCTTCACCAGAAAGGAGACAAGCTACCGGGGACCGGTTTCTGGCATTTCAGCCGTCTTCGGCCCGGCTTGCTTGAATCCTGATGGTGCAGTGAGAAAGGGACTCATGTCTGAGTATACCCTGCCACACCTATAGTGGCCAAAAACGATTCAGAAAAGGGGGTGGTGATGAACAGAGTGTCTGAATTAAGCAGACCACTCTTACCCAGTCCAAAGATCAGGGCTTGATCCATCACCGTTATTTATCTCACTGCACCATCCCAGCTCAGAACCTGGCTATATGCAAATCAGTCTGTCCCTGGCCCAGTGCATCATGGGAACAGGGCAGACTAAACTACCAAGCCAATTCTTCACCAGAAAGGAGACAAGCTACCGGGGACCGGTTTCTGGCATTTCAGCCGTCTTCGGCCCGGCTTGCTTGAATCCTGATGGTGCAGTGAGAAAGGGACTCATGTCTGAGTATACCCTGCCACACCTATAGTGGCCAAAAACGATTCAGAAAAGGGGGTGGTGATGAACAGAGTGTCTGAATTAAGCAGACCACTCTTACCCACTCCAAAGATCAGGGCTTGATCCATCACCGTTATTTATCTCACTGCACCATCCCAGCTCAGAACCTGGCTATATGCAAATCAGTCTGTCCCTGGCCCAGTGCATCATGGGAACAGGGCAGACTAAACTACCAAGCCATTTATTCACCAGAAAGGAGACAAGCTACCGGGGACCGGTTTCTGGCATTTCAGCCGTCTTCGCCCGGCTTGCTTGAATCCTGATGGTGCAGTGAGAAAGGGACTCATGTCTGAGTATACCCTGCCACACCTATAGTGGCCAAAAACGATTCAGAAAAGGGGGTGTTGATGAACAGAGTGTCTGAATTAAGCAGACCACTCTTACCCAGTCCAAAGATCAGGGCTTGATCCATCACCGTTATTTATCTCACTGCACCATCCCAGCTCGGAACCTGGCTATATGCAAATCAGTCTGTCCCTGGCCCAGTGCATCATGGGAACAGGGCAGACTAAACTACCAAGCCAATTCTTCACCAGAAAGGAGACAAGCTACCGGGGACCGGTTTCTGGCATTTCAGCCGTCTTCGGCCCGGCTTGCTTGAATCCTGATGGTGCAGTGAGAAAGGGACTCATGTCTGAGTATACCCTGCCACACCTATAGTGGCCAAAAACGATTCAGAAAAGGGGGTGGTGATGAACAGAGTGTCTGAATTAAGCAGACCACTCTTACCCAGTCCAAAGATCAGGGCTTGATCCATCACCGTTATTTATCTCACTGCACCATCCCAGCTCAGAACCTGGCTATATGCAAATCAGTCTGTCCTTGGCCCAGTGCATCATGGGAACAGGGCAGACTAAACTACCAAGCCAATTCTTCACCAGAAAGGAGACAAGCTACCGGGGACCGGTTTCTGGCATTTCAGCCGTCTTCGGCCCGGCTTGCTTGAATCCTGATGGTGCAGTGAAAAAGGGACTCATGTCTGAGTGTACCCTGCCACACCTATAGTGGCCAAAAACGATTCAGAAAAGGGGGTGGTGATGAACAGAGTGTCTGAATTAAGCAGACCACTCTTACCCAGTCCAAAGATCAGGGCGTGATCCATCACCGTTATTTATCTCACTGCACCATCCCAGCTCAGAACCTGGGTATATGCAAATCAGTCTGTCCCTGGCCCAGTGCATCATGGGAACAGGGCAGACTAAACTACCAAGCCAATTCTTCACTAGAAAGGAGACAAGCTACCGGGGACCAGTTTCTGGCATTTCAGCCGTCTTCAGCCCGGCTTGCTTGAATCCTGATGGTGCAGTGAGAAAGGGAGTCATGTCTGAGTATACCCTGCCACACCTATAGTGGCCAAAAACGATTCAGAAAAGGGGGTGGTGATGAACAGAGTGTCTGAATTAAGCAGACCACGCTTACCCAGTCCAAAGATCAGGGCTTGATACATCACCGTTATTTATCTCACTGCACCATCCCAGCTCAGAACCTGGCTATATGCAAATCAGTCTGTCCCTGGCCCAGTGCATCATGGGAACAGGGCAGACTAAACTACCAAGCCAATTCTTCACCAGAAAGGAGACAAGCTACCGGGGACCGGTTTCTGGCATTTCAGCCGTCTTCGGCCCGGCTTGCTTGAATCCTGATGGTGCAGTGAGAAACGGACTCATGTCTGAGTGTACCCTGCCACACCTATAGTGGCCAAAAACGATTCAGAAAAGGGGGTGGTGATGAACAGAGTGTCTGAATTAAGCAGACCACTCTTACCCAGTCCAAAGATCAGGGCTTGATCCATCACCGTTATTTATCTCACTGCACCATCCCAGCTCAGAACCTGGCTATATGCAAATCAGTCTGTCCCTGGCCCAGTGCATCATGGGAACAGGGCAGACTAAACTACCAAGCCAATTCTTCACCAGAAAGGAGACAAGCTACCGGGGACCGGTTTCTGGCATTTCAGCCGTCTTCGGCCCGGCTTGCTTGAATCCTGATGGTGCAGTGAGAAAGGGACTCATGTCTGAGTATACCCTGCCACACCTATAGTGGCCAAAAACGATTCAGAAAAGGGGGTGGTGATGAACAGAGTGTCTGAATTAAGCAGACCACGCTTACCCAGTCCAAAGATCAGGGCTTGATCCATCACCGTTATTTATCTCACTGCACCATCCCAGCTCAGAACCTGGCTATATGCAAATCAGTCTGTCCCTGGCCCAGTGCATCATGGGAACAGGGCAGACTAAACTACCAAGCCAATTCTTCACCAGAAAGGAGACAAGCTACCGGGGACCGGTTTCTGGCATTTCAGCCGTCTTCGGCCCGGCTTGCTTGAATCCTGATGGTGCAGTGAGAAACGGACTCATGTCTGAGTGTACCCTGCCACACCTATAGTGGCCAAAAACGATTCAGAAAAGGGGGTGGTGATGAAATGAGTGTCTGAATTAAGCAGACCACTCTTACCCAGTCCAAAGATCAGGGCTTGATCCATCACCGTTATTTATCTCACTGCACCATCCCAGCTCAGAACCTGGCTATATGCAAATCAGTCTGTCCCTGGCCCAGTGCATCATGGGAACAGGGCAGACTAAACTACCAAGCCAATTCTTCACCAGAAAGGAGACAAGCTACCGGGGACCGGTTTCTGGCATTTCAGCCGTCTTCGGCCCGGCTTGCTTGAATCCTGATGGTGCAGTGAAAAAGGGACTCATGTCTGAGTGTACCCTGCCACACCTATAGTGGCCAAAAACGATTCAGAAAAGCGGGTGGTGATGAACAGAGTGTCTGAATTAAGCAGACCACTCTTACCCAGTCCAAAGATCAGGGCGTGATCCATCACCGTTATTTATCTCACTGCACCATCCCAGCTCAGAACCTGGGTATATGCAAATCAGTCTGTCCCTGGCCCAGTGCATCATGGGAACAGGGCAGACTAAACTACCAAGCCAATTCTTCACTAGAAAGGAGACAAGCTACCGGGGACCAGTTTCTGGCATTTCAGCCGTCTTCAGCCCGGCTTGCTTGAATCCTGATGGTGCAGTGAGAAAGGGAGTCATGTCTGAGTATACCCTGCCACACCTATAGTGGCCAAAAACGATTCAGAAAAGGGGGTGGTGATGAACAGAGTGTCTGAATTAAGCAGACCACGCTTACCCAGTCCAAAGATCAGGGCTTGATCCATCACCGTTATTTATCTCACTGCACCATCCCAGCTCAGAACCTGGCTATATGCAAATCAGTCTGTCCCTGGCCCAGTGCATCATGGGAACAGGGCAGACTAAACTACCAAGCCAATTCTTCACCAGAAAGGAGACAAGCTACCGGGGACCGGTTTCTGGCATTTCAGCCGTCTTCGGCCCGGCTTGCTTGAATCCTGATGGTGCAGTGAGAAACGGACTCATGTCTGAGTGTACCCTGCCACACCTATAGTGGCCAAAAACGATTCAGAAAAGGGGGTGGTGATGAACAGAGTGTCTGAATTAAGCAGACCACTCTTACCCAGTCCAAAGATCAGGGCTTGATCCATCTCCGTTATTTATCTCACTGCACCATCCCAGCTCAGAACCTGGCTATATGCAAATCAGTCTGTCCCTGGCCCAGTGCATCATGGGAACAGGGCAGACTAAACTACCAAGCCAATTCTTCACCAGAAAGGAGACAAGCTACCGGGGACCGGTTTCTGGCATTTCAGCCGTCTTCGGCCCGGCTTGCTTGAATCCTGATGGTGCAGTGAGAAAGGGACTCATGTCTGAGTATACCCTGCCACACCTATTGTGGCCAAAAACGATTCAGAAAAGGGGGTGGTGATGAACAGAGTGTCTGAATTAAGTAGACCACGCTTACCCAGTCCAAAAATCAGGGCTTGATCCATCACCGTTATTTATCTCACTGCACCATCCCAGCTCAGAACCTGGCTATATGCAAATCAGTCTGTCCCTGGCCCAGTGCATCATGGGAACAGGGCAGACTAAACTACCAAGCCAATTCTTCACCAGAAAGGAGACAAGCTACCGGGGACCGGTTTCTGGCATTTCAGCCGTCTTCGGCCCGGCTTGCTTGAATCCTGATGGTGCAGTGAGAAAGGGACTCATGTCTGAGTATACCCTGCCACACCTATAGTGGCCAAAAACGATTCAGAAAAGGGGGTGGTGATGAACAGAGTGTCTGAATTAAGCAGACCACTCTTACCCAGTCCAAAGATCAGGGCTTGATCCATCACCGTTATTTATCTCACTGCACCATCCCAGCTCAGAACCTGGCTATATGCATATCAGTCTGTCCCTGGCCCAGTGCATCATGGGAACAGGGCAGACTAAACTACCAAGCCAATTCTTCACCAGAAAGGAGACAAGCTACCGGGGACCGGTTTCTGGCATTTCAGCCGTCTTCAGCCCGGCTTGCTTGAATCCTGATGGTGCAGTGAGAAAGGGAGTCATGTCTGAGTATACCCTGCCACACCTATAGTGGCCAAAAACGATTCAGAAAAGGGGGTGGTGATGAACAGAGTGTCTGAATTAAGCAGACCACTCTTACCCAGTCCAAAGATCAGGGCTTGATCCATCACCGTTATTTATCTCACTACACCATCCCAGCTCAGAACCTGGCTATATGCAAATCAGTCTGTCCCTGGCCCAGTGCATCATGGGAACAGGGCAGACTAAACTACCAAGCCAATTCTTCACCGGAAAGGAGACAAGCTACCGGGGATCGGTTTCTGGCATTTCAGCCGTCTTCAGCCCGGCTTGCTTGAATCCTGATGGTGCAGTGAGAAAGGGAGTCATGTCTGAGTATACCCTGCCACACCTATAGTGGCCAAAAACGATTCAGAAAAGGGGGTGGTGATGAACAGAGTGTCTGAATTAAGCAGACCACTCTTACCCACTCCAAAGATCAGGGCTTGATCCATCACCGTTATTTATCTCACTGCACCATCCCAGTTCAGAACCTGGCTATATGCAAATCAGTCTGTCCCTGGCCCAGTGCATCATGGGAACAGGGCAGACTAAACTACCAAGCCAATTCTTCACCAGAAAGGAGACAAGCTACCGGGGACCGGTTTCTGGCATTTCAGCCGTCTTCGCCCGGCTTGCTTGAATCCTGATGGTGCAGTGAGAAAGGGACTCATGTCTGAGTATACCCTGCCACACCTATAGTGGCCAAAAACGATTTAAAAAAGGGGGTGGTGATGAACAGAGTGTCTGAATTAAGCAGACCACTCTTACCCAGTCCAAAGATCAGGCCTTGATCCATCACCGTTATTTATCTCACTGCACCATCCCAGCTCGGAACCTGGCTATATGCAAATCAGTCTGTCCTTGGCCCAGTGCATCATGGTAACAGGGCAGACTAAACTACAAAGCCAATTCTTCACCAGAAAGGAGACAAGCTACCGGGGACCGGTTTCTGGCATTTCAGCCGTCTTCGGCCCGGCTTGCCTGAATCCTGATGGTGCAGTGAGAAAGTGACTCATGTCTGAGTATACCCTGCCACACCTATAGTGGCCAAAAACGATTCAGAAAAGGGGGTGGTGATGAACAGAGTGTCTGAATTAAGCAGACCACTCTTACCCAGTCCAAAGATCAGGGCTTGATCCATCACCGTTATTTATCTCACTGCACCATCCCAGCTCGGAACCTGGCTATATGCAAATCAGTCTGTCCCTGGCCCAGTGCATCATGGGAACAGGGCAGACTAAACTACCAAGCCAATTCTTCAGCAGAAAGGAGACAAGCTACCGGGGACCGGTTTCTGGCATTTCAGCCGTCTTCGGCCCGGCTTGCTTGAATCCTGATGGTGCAGTGAGAAAGGGACTCATGTCTGAGTATACCCTGCCACACCTATAGTGGCCAAAAACGATTCAGAAAAGGGGGTGGGGATGAACAGAGTGTCTGAATTAAGCAGACCACTCTTACCCAGTCCAAAGATCAGGGCTTGATCCATCACCGTTATTTATCTCACTGCACCATCCCAGCTCAGAACCTGGGTATATGCAAATCAGTCTGTCCCTGGCCCAGTGCATCATGGGAACAGGGCAGACTAAACTACCAAGCCAATTCTTCACCAGAAAGGAGACAAGCTACCGGGGACCGGTTTCTGGCATTTCAGCCGTCTTCGGCCCGGCTTGCTTGAATCCTGATGGTGCAGTGAGAAAGGGACTCATGTCTGAGTATACCCTGCCACACCTATAGTGGCCAAAAACGATTCGGAAAAGGGGGTGGTGATGAACAGAGTGTCTGAATTAAGCAGACCACTATTACCCAGTCCAAAGATCAGGGCTTGATCCATCACCGTTATTTATCTCACTGCACCATCCCAGCTCAGAACCTGGCTATATGCAAATCAGTCTGTCCCTGGCCCAGTGCATCATGGGAACAGGGCAGACTAAACTACCAAGCAAATTCTTCACCAGAAAGGAAACCAGCTACCGGGGACCGGTTTCTGGCATTTCAGCCGTCTTCGGCCCGGCGTGCTTGAATCCTGATGGTGCAGTGAGAAAGGGACTCATGTCTGAGTATACCCTGCCACACCTATAGTGGCCAAAAACGATTCAGAAAAGGGGGTGGCGATGAACAGAGTGTCTGAATTAAGCAGACCACTCTTACCCAGTCCAAAGATCAGGGCTTGATCCATCACCGTTATTTATCTCACTGCACCATCCCAGCTCAGAACCTGGGTATATGCAAATCAGTCTGTCCCTGGCCCAGTGCATCATGGGAACAGGGCAGACTAAACTACCAAGCCAATTCTTCACCAGAAAGGAGACAAGCTACCGGGGACCGGTTTCTGGCATTTCAGCCGTCTTCAGCCCGGCTTGCTTGAATCCTGATGGTGCAGTGAGAAAGGGAGTCATGTCTGAGTATACCCTGCCACACCTATAGGGGCCAAAAACGATTCAGAAAAGGGGGTGGTGATGAACAGAGTGTCTGAATTAAGCAGACCACTCTTACCCAGTCCAAAGATCAGGGCTTGATCCATCACCGTTATTTATCTCACTGCACCATCCCAGCTCAGAACCTGGCTATATGCAAATCAGTCTGTCCCTGGCCCAGTGCATCATGGGAACAGGGCAGACTAAACTACCAAGCCAATTCTTCACCAGAAAGGAGACAAGCTACCGGGGACCGGTTTCTGGCATTTCAGCCGTCTTCGCCCGGCTTGCTTGAATCCTGATGGTGCAGTGAGAAAGGGACTCATGTCTGAGTATACCCTGCCACACCTATAGTGGCCAAAAACGATTCAGAAAAGGGGGTGGTGATGAACAGAGTGTCTGAATTAAGCAGACCACTCTTACCCAGTCCAAAGATCAGGCCTTGATCCATCACCGTTATTTATCTCACTGCACCATCCCAGCTCAGAACCTGGCTGTATGCAAATCAGTCTGTCCTTGGCCCAGTGCATCATGGGAACAGGGCAGACTAAACTACCAAGCCAATTCTTCACCAGAAAGGAGACAAGCTACCGGGGACCGGTTTCTGGCATTTCAGCCGTCTTCGGCCCGGCTTGCTTGAATCCTGATGGTGCAGTGAGAAAGGGACTCATGTCTGAGTGTACCCTGCCACACCTATAGTGGCCAAAAACGATTCAGAAATGGGGGTGGTGATGAACAGAGTGTCTGAATTAAGCAGACCACTCTTACCCAGTCCAAAGATCAGGGCTTGATCCATCACCGTTATTTATCTCACTGCACCATCCCAGCTCAGAACCTGGGTATATGCAAATCAGTCTGTCCCTGGCCCAGTGCATCATGGGAACAGGGCAGACTAAACTACCAAGCCAATTCTTCACCAGAAAGGAGACAAGCTACCGGGGACCGGTTTCTGGCATTTCAGCCGTCTTCAGCACGGCTTGC
This sequence comes from Lissotriton vulgaris, assembly GCF_964263255.1. Classification (NCBI taxonomy): domain Eukaryota; kingdom Metazoa; phylum Chordata; class Amphibia; order Caudata; family Salamandridae; genus Lissotriton; species Lissotriton vulgaris. Next base: position 104,295 of record NW_028240703.1, on the reverse strand, counting down.
TTGAATCCTGATGGTGCAGTGAGAAAGGGAGTCATGTCTGAGTATACCCTGCCACACCTATAGTGGCCAAAAACGATTCAGAGAAGGGGGTGGTGATGAACAGAGTGTCTGAATTAAGCAGACCACTCTTACCCAGTCCAAAGATCAGGGCTTGATCTATCACCGTTATTTATCTCACTGCACCATCCCAGCTCAGAACCTGGCTATATGCAAATCAGTCTGTCCCTGGCCCAGTGCATCATGGGAACAGGGCAGACTAAACTACCAAGCCAATTCTTCACCAGAAAGGAGACAAGCTACCGGGGACCGGTTTCTGGCATTTCAGCCGTCTTCAGCCCGGCTTGCTTGAATCCTGATGGTGCAGTGAGAAAGGGAGTCATGTCTGAGTATACCCTGCCACACCTATAGTGGCCAAAAACGATTCAGAAAAGGGGGTGGTGATGAACAGAGTGTCTGAATTAAGCAGACCATTCTTACCCAGTCCAAAGATCAGGGCTTGATCCATCACCATTATTTATCTCACTGCACCATCCCAGCTCAGAACCTGGGTATATGCAAATCAGTCTGTCCCTGGCCCAGTGCATCATGGGAACAGGGCAGACTAAACTACCAAGCCAATTCTTCACCAGAAAGGAGACAAGCTACCGGGGACCGGTTTCTGGCATTTCAGCCGTCTTCAGCCCGGCTTGCTTGAATCCTGATGGTGCAGTGAGAAAGGGAGTCATGTCTGAGTATACCCTGCCACACCTATAGTGTCCAAAAACGATTCAGAAAAGGGGGTGGTGATGAACAGAGTGTCTGAATTAAGCAGACCACTCTTACCCAGTCCAAAGATCAGGGCTTGATCCATCACCGTTATTTATCTCACTGCACCATCCCAGCTCAGAACCTGGCTATATGCAAATCAGTCTGTCCCTGGCCCAGTGCATCATGGGAACAGGGCAGACTAAACTACCAAGCCAATTCTTCACCAGAAAGGAGACAAGCTACCGGGGACCGGTTTCTGGCATTTCAGCCGTCTTCAGCCCGGCTTGCTTGAATCCTGATGGACAGTGAGAAAGGGACTCATGTCTGAGTATACCCGGCCACACCTATAGTGGCCAAAAACGATTCAGAAAAGGGGGTGGTGATGAACAGAGTGTCTGAATTAAGCAGACCACTCTTACCCAGTCCAAAGATCAGGGCTTGATCCATCACCGTTATTTATCTCACTGCACCATCCCAGCTCAGAACCTGGCTATATGCAAATCAGTCTGTCCCTGGCCCAGTGCATCATGGGAACAGGGCAGACTAAACTACCAAGCCAATTCTTCACCAGAAAGGAGACAAGCTACCGGGAACCGGTTTCTGGCATTTCAGCCGTCTTCAGCCCGGCTTGCTTGAATCCTGATGGTGCAGTGAGAAAGGGACTCATGTCTGAGTATACCCTGCCACACCTATAGTGGCCAAAAACGATTCAGAAAAGGGGGTGGTGATGAACAGAGTGTCTGATTTAAGCAGACCACTCTTACCCAGTCCAAAGATCAGGGCTTGATCCATCACCGTTATTTATCTCACTGCACCATCCCAGCTCAGTACCTGGGTATATGCAAATCAGTCTGTCCGTGGCCCAGTGCATCATGGGAACAGGGCAGACTAAACTACCAAGCCAATTCTTCACCAGAAAGGAGACAAGCTACCGGGGACCGGTTTCTGGCATTTCAGCCGCCTTCGGCCCGGCTTGCTTGAATCCTGATGGTGCAGTGAGAAAGGGACTCATGTCTGAGTATACCCTGCCACACCTATAGTGGCCAAAAACGATTCAGAAAAGGGGGTGGTGATGAACAGAGTGTCTGAATTAAGCAGACCACTCTTACCCAGTCCAAAGATCAGGGCTTGATCCATCACCGTTATTTATCTCACTGCACCATCCCAGCTCAGAACCTGGCTATATGCAAATCAGTCTGTCCCTGGCCCAGTGCATCATGGGAACAGGGCAGACTAAACTACCAAGCCAATTCTTCACCAGAAAGGAGACAAGCTACCGGGGACCGGTTTCTGGCATTTCAGCCGTCTTCGCCCGGCTTGCTTGAATCCTGATGGTGCAGTGAGAAAGGGACTCATGTCTGAGTATACCCTGCCACACCTATAGTGGCCAAAAACGATTCAGAAAAGGGGGTGGTGATGAACAGAGTGTCTGAATTAAGCAGACCACTCTTACCCAGTCCAAAGATCAGGGCTTGATCCATCACCGTTATTTATCTCACTGCACCATCCCAGCTCAGAACCTGGGTATATGCAAATCAGTCTGTCCCTGGCCCAGTGCATCATGGGAACAGGGCAGACTAAACTACCAAGCCAATTCTTCACTAGAAAGGAGACAAGCTACCGGGGACCAGTTTCTGGCATTTCAGCCGTCTTCAGCCCGGCTTGCTTGAATACTGATGGTGCAGTGAGAAAGGGAGTCATGTCTGAGTATACCCTGCCACACCTATAGTGGCCAAAAACGATTCAGAAAAGGGGGTGGTGATGAACAGAGTGTCTGTATTAAGCAGACCACGCTTACCCAGTCCAAAGATCAGGGCTTGATCCATCACCGTTATTTATCTCACTGCACCATCCCAGCTCAGAACCTGGCTATATGCAAATCAGTCTGTCCCTGGCCCAGTGCATCATGGGAACAGGGCAGACTAAACTACCAAGCCAATTCTTCACCAGAAAGGAGACAAGCTACCGAGGACCGGTTTCTGGCATTTCAGCCGTCTTCGGCCCGGCTTGCTTGAATCCTGATGGTGCAGTGAGAAACGGACTCATGTCTGAGTGTACCCTGCCACACCTATAGTGGCCAAAAACGATTCAGAAAAGGGGGTGGTGATGAACAGAGTGTCTGAATTAAGCAGACCACTCTTACCCAGTCCAAAGATCAGGGCTTGATCCATCACCGTTATTTATCTCACTGCACCATCCCAGCTCAGAACCTGGCTATATGCAAATCAGTCTGTCCCTGGCCCAGTGCATCATGGGAACAGGGCAAACTAAACTACCAAGCCAATTCTTCACCAGAAAGGAGACAAGCTACCGGGGACCGGTTTCTGGCATTTCAGCCGTCTTCGGCCCGGCTTGCTTGAATCCTGATGGTGCAGTGAGAAAGGGACTCATGTCTGAGTATACCCTGCCACACCTATAGTGTCCAAAAACGATTCAGAAAAGGGGGTGGTGATGAACAGAGTGTCTGAATTAAGCAGACCACTCTTACCCAGTCCAAAGATCAGGGCTTGATCCATCACCGTTATTTATCTCACTGCACCATCCCAGCTCAGAACCTGGCTATATGCAAATCAGTCTGTCCCTGGCCCAGTGCATCATGGGAACAGGGCAGACTAAACTACCAAGCCAATTCTTCACCAGAAAGGAGACAAGCTACCGGGGACCGGTTTCTGGCATTTCAGCCGTCTTCAGCCCGGCTTGCTTGAATCCTGATGGACAGTGAGAAAGGGACTCATGTCTGAGTATACCCGGCCACACCTATAGTGGCCAAAAACGATTCAGAAAAGGGGGTGGTGATGAACAGAGTGTCTGAATTAAGCAGACCACTCTTACCCAGTCCAAAGATCAGGGCTTGATCCATCACCGTTATTTATCTCACTGCACCATCCCAGCTCAGAACCTGGCTATATGCAAATCAGTCTGTCCCTGGCCCAGTGCATCATGGGAACAGGGCAGACTAAACTACCAAGCCAATTCTTCACCAGAAAGGAGACAAGCTACCGGGAACCGGTTTCTGGCATTTCAGCCGTCTTCAGCCCGGCTTGCTTGAATCCTGATGGTGCAGTGAGAAAGGGACTCATGTCTGAGTATACCCTGCCACACCTATAGTGGCCAAAAACGATTCAGAAAAGGGGGTGGTGATGAACAGAGTGTCTGATTTAAGCAGACCACTCTTACCCAGTCCAAAGATCAGGGCTTGATCCATCACCGTTATTTATCTCACTGCACCATCCCAGCTCAGTACCTGGGTATATGCAAATCAGTCTGTCCGTGGCCCAGTGCATCATGGGAACAGGGCAGACTAAACTACCAAGCCAATTCTTCACCAGAAAGGAGACAAGCTACCGGGGACCGGTTTCTGGCATTTCAGCCGCCTTCGGCCCGGCTTGCTTGAATCCTGATGGTGCAGTGAGAAAGGGACTCATGTCTGAGTATACCCTGCCACACCTATAGTGGCCAAAAACGATTCAGAAAAGGGGGTGGTGATGAACAGAGTGTCTGAATTAAGCAGACCACTCTTACCCAGTCCAAAGATCAGGGCTTGATCCATCACCGTTATTTATCTCACTGCACCATCCCAGCTCAGAACCTGGCTATATGCAAATCAGTCTGTCCCTGGCCCAGTGCATCATGGGAACAGGGCAGACTAAACTACCAAGCCAATTCTTCACCAGAAAGGAGACAAGCTACCGGGGACCGGTTTCTGGCATTTCAGCCGTCTTCGCCCGGCTTGCTTGAATCCTGATGGTGCAGTGAGAAAGGGACTCATGTCTGAGTATACCCTGCCACACCTATAGTGGCCAAAAACGATTCAGAAAAGGGGGTGGTGATGAACAGAGTGTCTGAATTAAGCAGACCACTCTTACCCAGTCCAAAGATCAGGGCTTGATCCATCACCGTTATTTATCTCACTGCACCATCCCAGCTCAGAACCTGGGTATATGCAAATCAGTCTGTCCCTGGCCCAGTGCATCATGGGAACAGGGCAGACTAAACTACCAAGCCAATTCTTCACTAGAAAGGAGACAAGCTACCGGGGACCAGTTTCTGGCATTTCAGCCGTCTTCAGCCCGGCTTGCTTGAATACTGATGGTGCAGTGAGAAAGGGAGTCATGTCTGAGTATACCCTGCCACACCTATAGTGGCCAAAAACGATTCAGAAAAGGGGGTGGTGATGAACAGAGTGTCTGTATTAAGCAGACCACGCTTACCCAGTCCAAAGATCAGGGCTTGATCCATCACCATTATTTATCTCACTGCACCATCCCAGCTCAGAACCTGGCTATATGCAAATCAGTCTGTCCCTGGCCCAGTGCATCATGGGAACAGGGCAGACTAAACTACCAAGCCAATTCTTCACCAGAAAGGAGACAAGCTACCGAGGACCGGTTTCTGGCATTTCAGCCGTCTTCGGCCCGGCTTGCTTGAATCCTGATGGTGCAGTGAGAAACGGACTCATGTCTGAGTGTACCCTGCCACACCTATAGTGGCCAAAAACGATTCAGAAAAGGGGGTGGTGATGAACAGAGTGTCTGAATTAAGCAGACCACTCTTACCCAGTCCAAAGATCAGGGCTTGATCCATCACCGTTATTTATCTCACTGCACCATCCCAGCTCAGAACCTGGCTATATGCAAATCAGTCTGTCCCTGGCCCAGTGCATCATGGGAACAGGGCAAACTAAACTACCAAGCCAATTCTTCACCAGAAAGGAGACAAGCTACCGGGGACCGGTTTCTGGCATTTCAGCCGTCTTCGGCCCGGCTTGCTTGAATCCTGATGGTGCAGTGAGAAAGGGACTCATGTCTGAGTATACCCTGCCACACCTATAGTGGCCAAAAACGATTCAGAAAAGGGGGTGGTGATGAACATAGTGTCTGAATTAAGCAGACCACGCTTACCCAGTCCAAAGATCAGGGCTTGATCCATCACCGTTATTTATCTCACTGCACCATCCCAGCTCAGAACCTGGCTATATGCAAATCAGTCTGTCCCTGGCCCAGTGCATCATGGGAACAGGGCAGACTAAACTACCAAGCCAATTCTTCACCAGAAAGGAGACAAGCTACCGGGGACCGGTTTCTGGCATTTCAGCCGTCTTCGGCCCGGCTTGCTTGAATCCTGATGGTGCAGTGAGAAAGGGACTCTTGTCTGAGTACACCCTGCCACACCTATAGTGGCCAAAAACGATTCAGAAAAGGGGGTGGTGATGAACAGAGTGTCTGAATTAAGCAGACAACTCTTACCCAGTCCAAAGATCAGGGCTTGATCCATCACCGTTATTTATCTCACTGCACCATCCCAGCTCAGAACCTGGCTATATGCAAATCAGTCTGTCCCTGACCCAGTGCATCATGGGAACAGGGCAGACTAAACTACCAAGCCAATTCTTCACCAGAAAGGAGACAAGCTACCGGGGACCGGTTTCTGGCATTTCAGCCGTCTTCAGCCCGGCTTGCTTGAATCCTGATGGGGCAGTGAGAAAGGGACTCATGTCTGAGTGTACCCTGCCACACCTATAGTGGCCAAAAACGATTCAGAAAAGGGGGTGGTGATGAACAGAGTGTCTGAATTAAGCAGACCACTCTTACCCAGTCCAAAGATCAGGGCTTGATCCATCACCGTTATTTATCTCACTGCACCATCCCAGCTCAGAACCTGGCTATATGCAAATCAGTCTGTCCCTGACCCAGTGCATCATGGGAACAGGGCAGACTAAACTACCAAGCCAATTCTTCACCAGAAAGGAGACAAGCTACCGGGGACCGGTTTCTGGCATTTCAGCCGTCTTCAGCCCGGCTTGCTTGAATCCTGATGGTGCAGTGAGAAAGGGAGTCATGTCTGAGTATACCCTGCCACACCTATAGTGGCCAAAAACGATTCAGAAAAGGGGGTGGTGATGAACAGAGTGTCTGAATTAAGCAGACCACTCTTACCCAGTCCAAAGATCAGGGCTTGATCCATCACCGTTATTTATCTCACTGCACCATCCCAGCTCAGAACCTGGCTATATGCAAATCAGTCTGTCCCTGGCCCAGTGCATCATGGGAACAGGGCAGACTAAACTACCAAACCAATTCTTCACCAGAAAGGAGACAAGCTACCGGGGACCGGTTTCTGGCATTTCAGCCGTCTTCGGCCCGGCTTGCTTGAATCCTGATGGTGCAGTGAGAAAGGGACTCATGTCTGAGTATACCCTGCCACACCTATAGTGGCTAAAAACGATTCAGAAAAGGGGGTGGTGATGAACAGAGTGTCTGAATTAAGCAGACCACTCTTACCCAGTCCAAAGATCAGGGCTTGATCCATCACCGTTATTTATCTCACTGCACCATCCCAGCTCAGAACCTGGCTATATGCAAATCAGTCTGTCCCTGGCCCAGTGCATCATGGGAACAGAGCAGACTAAACTACCAAGCCAATTCTTCACCAGAAAGGAGACAAGCTACCGGGGAGCGGTTTCTGGCATTTCAGCCGTCTTCAGCCCGGCTTGCTTGAATCCTGATGGACAGTGAGAAAGGGAGTCATGTCTGAGTATACCCTGCCACACCTATAGTGGCCAAAAACGATTCAGAAAAGGGGGTGGTGATGAACAGAGTGTCTGAATTAAGCAGACCACTCTTACCCAGTCCAAAGATCAGGGCTTGATCCATCACCGTTATTTATCTCACTGCACCATCCCAGCTCAGAACCTGGCTATATGCAAATCAGTCTGTCCCTGGCCCAGTGCATCATGGGAACAGGGCAGACTAAACTACCAAGCCAATTCTTCACCAGAAAGGAGACAAGCTACCGGGGACCGGTTTGAAGAACCAAATATTTACAATACTCCTTCTCAGGGGTCTTACCAATAAGTAGTCCATTCAAGAGTGGCAAAGAAATCAACACAGAATCTGAAATATGAAAAGACATCTTTATTATCATTAATTGTGAGGCTCCGTCCCCCAGCCACTCTTAAAGCAACTGGATGAGAGAGTCTGCTGCATGGCCTTCGCACAGGCCTTTTATACAGAATATTTCGCCTTAAGCACACATTCCTGCTTTGAAGTGCATTATGTTGGAAATTCCCAGAACGTGCATACAAAGCATCACTTTCAAGATAAGTCCAGGCTAAAAAAAGGATTGCACACATGCTTGGTTTCCTGTTCCATCAGGCCGGACAAACCCACCATAAAACCTTCAACCCAGATCGATGAACATGTTGTAAAGGAAAGGCAGCAACAGATGGGACGGAGATAGAAGCGGTGGGAATGGTGCCATAAAAGGTCGGACATGTCCTGCTCTTTGAACTTTATTGCGCCAGCTGCTGAACAAGGAACTGGCTTGGGAGGTTAGCCTCAAGCAACAGGGTCAGCTGTCGTCAGGTCATGCAGAAGTCAGCACAAACCCATGCTAAGGTTATGTCCTTTAAATGCTTGCTCTGCCATGGGGAAAGCCTACTGTAAGGGCAATGAAATAACATGGCTGCTATTTACAAGATGAAACCCAAGTGTTCAATGCAAAACCTTCAAATGCACAGTGAATCCATTGGTGTAACATGATGAAAATGCTCATGAATAACGCATTCATTATTTGCGGTTCACTGATACCAAATTCATAACAGAATCATGACATTTGAAACACAGGTTCAGAACCCCCAGAACCACAGAGCATCCTTTTGCCCTTACATAGGCAATAACCTATACTCATGCTAATTCTGAGACCATGTCTATATTTCATCACTCGCTGGTGTTGATGTAAATACTGTACCAAAGAAATTATCAGTAAACTCTGACCTAACCAGTTCATGTTCAGGTAAAATATGAAGCTCATGTGAAGAAACAGAAAGAGTATGTTGGGAAGTTGGTGCAGACGTCAATAGTGTAGGGGGAAACATACCAAAATATAGTAGCCAATAAAATACATTAAAGTATTAAAATAGATAGAACTATACCGCACTTAGAGAACAATATTCTGTAATGTCTGTTTTTCATCTCTTGCTTTTTATCGTCATTCCTCAATACAATCTCCATTTTCTAATGTCGCTCACGCAATCTTGGTAGAGTACATCAGCTGTGATTATTAGCAGGTCATAGGGACACTGCAGGTCCTGCAGGCCTACTGTCACTACTCAGGTCACAAACTGAACCGTTTGTACTCCTACGTGACCCTGCAACTGGCAAATGGTAACCAATCAAAAATTTAACAAAAAACATAATACAATTCAGCAAGAGAAAAAGAACAACAAAAGGTCAAATGCGTAATACTTGCACAGTCCTAAGCAGAAAGCAAATCATAGAATTTTCTAATAACGTTTTATATTGCTTCCTACGCATTTAAGTAATTCATTATATGTTTAAGTGAAACAATAGTGTTCCTGATCAATGCTCTCAGATGAAAAAGGGATACTGTTCCACAGAGAGTGGACTTTATTCTGCTTTTACTAAACAGAAATACTTTAAAACAATGCCAGCAAAGCAGCAAAAATTATTTTCCAAACTTCAAGTCTATATAAGCTCACAAAAAATACCCAAAGTCCATCAGATCCGCTTCCAGTGTACTTCGCGTTGGGCCTCTTCAAGTCAGGCCTTTCATGAGGAGACAATACTGTTTAGTTGGAGTGCCGCTCGGGGAAAACACTCACAGCTCACTCGAAAGTCTCAGTGTTTCAAAACAATGCACCAGTGTCTCTTCTTGTGGCAGACACTACAAATGATGTGCTGTTTATTGATCAAGGGCACAAAGCATCTCGTGCAGATCCAAGCACTATTTTAAAACGACCAGCAAAATCAGCAGCGCTTTCAGGCTCCAACACTCATTATTTAGTGTCAGAGGACGCTCAAGCTGCTCTCTCCTGGGCACCAGAATGTAGTGCCTTTTTCTAAACGTGGATGCTCGGGTGCACTGCCGTTCCACTGGTGCAAAGCAAAAGCGTGAATATGGCCAAAACTCGGGCCAATGGCTCAAGGGAATGTACACTGACAGAGGTTTACCAGCACATAACAGGTACAGAGCCCAAACAACAAATAAACGAATCAGCTCCTCCTTTCTTCTGCAACGCCTTTCGCAAATTAACTGCCTTGCTTTGGAGGTACTGCTGAGATCGCGCTGATGATCATTGTCCCGCTTCGCGACTTCCTTGTTTGCAAGAAGTGTAGAGCCAGGAAATCTGTTCATCTTAGAGCGGTCACTGATGGGGTGTGAGCTTAGTGTTGATCACAGGTCTGCAGGGAATCACTCTTCCTTTGACTCTGGAAGATTCAGCAGGACCCTAGTGATGCAGGATGTGTAACACAATTGTTAGTTTCCTTCAAATCAAGCACAAAAGCAATTCATGTGTTTTAACAAAAGGACTGGCAAGCAGGTGACCTGCAATCTGCAAGGGAGTGACAATGTGTCATGGGCATAAAATACAAGAGCAAAGGCAAAAAGGGCAAAACAGTATCTTTAGAATCTTCAGTTATGTTCTTTTCATTATTCTCTGTCATCTATAGCTACACAGGAATTCTATCAAGATGAATTTCCTCACACAGTGGCATTGTCTAATGGGGTAAATACATGTGTTCCCTCAATGACTAAGCCTAGGTGTTCCTAAATTCCTTATCTAGAACATCTCGAATAGAAAGATAACATCATTCACATTATCAAAGACATGAAGAAAAAGTCCCTTTAAAAATGTGCATTAAGTGCACTATGCAATACAAAAGGCTAATGATCAAATGTGAAGACAAAGAACAAACACTAGAAAGACCTGGTATTTGCATGTTTAGAACACATCTAATCCCACCAAAAATTAAAGCAGCAGGAACACAAGAAAGCTGAAAAATTAAAAATAGACATTGGAACCAGCCTATCACTACCTTGACAGTCAGTCTGAAATTTTTTTTACCTGACATGGGGGGAAAAAACATTTTACATAACATGGGGGGTCCCTAGTACATAACTACGGTCTAGAAGTGTACATATAAACAATACACCCATAATGATAAATGGGCTGACTGGTGAAAGGAATATGGGAAAAGGGGAAATGGAATTAGGACACAACTAAAATGACTAATAACTAAGCATAATGCGACATTGGTCAGGGGCGAAACAGCAGAAGAAAAATCTATAGCAAGAACAAGAGTTTGCTTGGGTGCCTCAGACATGTGACACAGCACCAAGAGAACGGGGAATACACAAAAGACCAAAGTTACACAAATTCTAATTCTATGTTCCTGTTCTCTCTTCAGGGAGAGGGAAAAAATTAAACCTGGCTTCCTTTCAAGGGGACAAAAGCCATATGCTATTTGAGAAACAAAACATGATTAAATAACGCAATATAAAAATTAGGTCACCGTGAGTCACAGATCTATAATTCTATCCTTAGGTCCAATCAAGGATACATAACAATTTAGGGCTGCCTATTCCTTTAAGGGAATGTGCAGTACGTAACATCAGGTGATACACTCTGAACCTGTTATATTTGTTTAGTTATTTATTTTCAATACAGCCAAATGTATAGCCAAAGGTAGGCATGCACTGGTAAAAGTGCTGCCATTATTCCTCACAGTATGCAAACCATATCTGTGAAATTTATCATTATACCAAATTCATCCAATAATTGTGTAGCGGTACATATCGTCATATGGACCTCTTCAGAACACAGGAGAACTTGTGATGGTAACAACATGAACAAAACATACAAAAATGCAGCACCATGGCATGTGTATTTTATGCACTTTAAACCTGCAGCCAAAAACCCAATATTTGGGCCTGTCTAAATTGTCAGGTCCAAACTCCATACAAACTCTACACCCTCAGTTTGACATTGAGCACAACGCAGTTGTCGGTCCATTGTCAAATATAATATGTCATGACAGCTGTAAATACCTCAAACAGAAACATGTACATTTTTTTTGTTAAAGAAATGACGCAAAAACACATCTTTTGTCAACTAGCCAAACTCACGTGTCTTCTCTTCCTTAGAATAATCCATGAATAATCTGTTGGCAAAAACAAACAAATACACAACACAAAAAAAAAACATTGCAACATACACAAAAAATAACTGTTTGTTACTTAACTGTTAATGAGCAAATCTGTATTGAACGTAGGCCTGTAACCTATAACCTTCAAAATTGTGTGAAAAAGGCTGCATGTTATTTTTATCTAAAACTGGATGCATCATTTCGTTTTCTGTAAAATAAAACACAGCTAGCAAACATTGTAGCAGTCCTGCCAAGCATTTAACATGATGTTTAAAGAAACCCCTTTTCATCTCCCCATTTAAATCAAGGTCCTTCATGTTACCACGTGAAACCAGAAACCTCACTTTTAGCAGCCCGTGCAGAGAGGTCATTCTGCATTCCTTGGAAACAAAGGCCTAATTAAAAGGCTGTAAATGGCAACACATGAGGGGCCTTCTCCATAATTTATGGGGAAACACTGAAAAGAGAACATCTCAGCAAGCGCGCTGAGCCAGCTGTTGCAAAGTCTCCCAGCCCCCGGCCTCTGCCACAGTGGAGCTGACAAAGCCAGTAGGCTCTATTTAATCCTGCAAGAATGCAACCTTATTTTGTAAAATAATTTCCCTTATTTTAAGCGCCAAAATTATCTAAATTCCCATAGCATTAAACTACATTCACTATCAATATTCCTGAAAACCTACAGACACACAGACCAGTTGTTTTTAGAGTAAATGCTTGTTGCAATCCTATGGCACACACTTCATCAGTGTTAAATAAGCAAACTGTCCGTAGGCCTAGCTTGAAAGTAGAACCTCCAATCCTGATATTAAAACAAGCCTGTGTACTGGCACATTAACCCACTGAATCACAAGAAAGCACAACCTTATATCAAAACCTAAATGCATGCATTTGCTTAAGGCTGAGACACTTTAAGGGAAGCAAAAATGCAGTTTAAACAGTGAATTTACCCAAAATCGACTTTCTGATTTTGGGCATTACAAAATGAATTTTTTACAATTTTCTTGCAGAATATGGATTACTAGAAAGTCTATTACATAATCCAAGAGTCAGGTATCTGAAAATAATAATTTATATGTTATAAAAATGAGCTTGCTTGCGCCTATGGCAAGCGAATTTATACAAATGAATTCTTGTCATTTAAGTGATGCAACATAACGCAAATCACATTTTAATGCTAAGAGGTCATAGCATGAGTGTTACGCTTTATGAATATTAAAAAACGATTTTGGTAGCACTAATTTTTATGAATTATTTTTCCATAATTAATAATTTTCGTCTTCTAATAAAACCCAATTATTTCTCTTTGTGATTGTTTTTACATATAAGAGCCCGCTACATCCCTTGCCTCTTATTGAGATGCATTAACTCACAAACCTTAGCGCATATGCCTAATTTAAAAAGCGTCACATTCTGCGTCAATTTTAGGGCCTCTGTCATGTAAAAGGGCCGTCATGCAAAATTCCACCCGTGTTGAACTACAAAAAAATTGCTGGCTGAAAAAACATTCCTATTCAAATATACTGCAGCTAAAACGTTTTGCCTGTGAACATTTAATACAGTGCATGTAAGTGAAAACGCTGTAAATGTATTTATTTCTGCAAAAACATGCAATTTCTTTTTTTTGGCTGGGGCCTTATTTATATCCATTAAATGTGAACCACACACATTGTGCTCATCTCAGACATAAACAGAAAGTGTTGAAAACATTTAGGACACACAATGCAGCGCTCTCCAACCATTTCTTGTAAATCGCGTCGTCGCAATGTACAACAAAACTCACAAACAAAATAGACATGTAAACACACATTTTAACCACGCATTCAAACACACATTTAAACCCACAAATCAACACTCAGGACGAAAACAGGACAGTCCGGACTATACGTAGCTGTAAGTCATATTTACAAGAAACACTGCTCAACAGTGTAAAAACCAAAAATACACTCAATTCACTAGCTGCAGCTGGCAGAACACCAAAAATCGTTCTGCATATCCATTCATAAAATTATACAGAGTAAAGCATCCTTATTATGTATTATTACATATTTTAATTCCCTGCGCATACAAAATCACCAAGGAAGAAATATGTTTGTAAATCTAACCTATTTAGATAAACCGGTTAATTCAAACGTATACAAAGTTGGCCAATACAAAGCTTCAAATTCGCTAAGATCAGGCATCTTATAGCTCACTAATCCAGCATCAAACTTCAAGGGTTACGGGATTTACCAAGTCCCTGCAAAGAACAAATACCCTCGGTTTTTGGCGTCTGCAGGCGTCAAATAACACAACAACAACAAAAACGCTAGCAAAGTGTCACCGACAAAAACACTAGCAAAAGCGTAAACAACTAAGGACTATGGGAGCGACCCACATATACTTTATCAAAGCTGTACCAAACAAATAGGTGTCCAAATTCTAACTGCCAATTTCTAACTGCACTAACAGTCTCTTTAAAAAAACTTACACAAAAAGGGTTGCTCAGTCAGGAGTGACATCTTTTGGAGAGTTTTAAGTCAGAAAAATCAAAAATATGCCAGGCCGCAAAGACAGAGAATCCCCCAGAACCTCCGTGCACAGAGTACCTCTTTTAGTAGATTCCTGTCTTGCCTTCCCCAGCATAATTCTATTCTCTGAAAAATCTCTCCTCCAGGTTGTCACTTCATGATGAAGCCCCACGTTGGGCGCCAACTGAAGAACCAAATATTTACAATACTCCTTCTCAGGGGTCTTACCAATAAGTAGTCCATTCAAGAGTGGCAAAGAAATCAACACAGAATCTGAAATATGAAAAGACATCTTTATTATCATTAATTGTGAGGCTCCGTCGCCCAGCCACTCTTAAAGCAACTGGATGAGAGAGTCTGCTGCATGGCCTTCGCACAGGCCTTTTATACAGAATATTTCGCCTTAAGCACACATTCCTGCTTTGAAGTGCATTATGTTGGAAATTCCCAGGACGTGCATACAAAGCATCACTTTCAAGATAAGTCCAGGCTAAAAAAAGGATTGCACACATGCTTGGTTTCCTGTTCCATCAGGCCGGACAAACCCACCATAAAACCTTCAACCCAGATCGATGAACATGTTGTAAAGGAAAGGCAGCAACAGATGGGACGGAGATAGAAGCGGTGGGAATGGTGCCATAAAAGGTCGGACATGTCCTGCTCTTTGAACTTTATTGCGCCAGCTGCTGAACAAGGAACTGGCTTGGGAGGTTAGCCTCAAGCAACAGGGTCAGCTGTCGTCAGGTCATGCAGAAGTCAGCACAAACCCATGCTAAGGTTATGTCCTTTAAATGCTTGCTCTGCCATGGGGAAAGCCTACTGTAAGGGCAATGAAATAACATGGCTGCTATTTACAAGATGAAACCCAAGTGTTCAATGCAAAACCTTCAAATGCACAGTGAATCCATTGGTGTAACATGATGAAAATGCTCATGAATAACGCATTCATTATTTGCGGTTCACTGATACCAAATTCATAACAGAATCATGACATTTGAAACACAGGTTCAGAACCCCCAGAACCACAGGTTTCTGGCATTTCAGCCGTCTTCGGCCCGGCTTGCTTGAATCCTGATGGTGCAGTGAGAAAGGGACTCTTGTCTGAGTATACCCTGCCACACCTATAGTGGCCAAAAACGATTCAGAAAAGGGGGTGGTGATGAACAGAGTGTCTGAATTAAGCAGACCACTCTTACCCAGTTCAAAGATCAGGGCTTGATCCATCACCGTTATTTATCTCACTGCACCATCCCAGCTCAGAACCTGGCTATATGCAAATCAGTCTGTCCCTGGCCCAGTGCATCATGGGAACAGGGCAGACTAAACTACCAAGCCAATTCTTCACCAGAAAGGAGACAAGCTACCGGGGACCGGTTTCTGGCATTTCAGCCGTCTTCGGCCCGGCTTGCTTGAATCCTGATGGTGCAGTGAGAAAGGGACTCATGTCTGAGTATACCCTGCCACACCTATAGTGGCCAAAAACGATTCAGAAAAGGGGGTGGTGATGAACAGAGTGTCTGAATTAAGCAGACCACTCTTACCCAGTCCAAAGATCAGGGCTTGATCCATCACCGTTATTTATCTCACTGCACCATCCCAGCTCAGAACCTGGCTATATGCAAATCAGTCTGTCCCAGGCCCAGTGCATCATGGGAACAGGGCAGACTAAACTACCAAGCCAATTCTTCACCAGAAAGGAGACAAGCTACCGGGGACCGGTTTCTGGCATTTCAGCCGTCTTCGGCCCGGCTTGCTTGAATCCTGATGGTGCAGTGAGAAAGGGACTCATGTCTGAGTATACCCTGCCACACCTATAGTGGCCAAAAACGATTCAGAAAAGGGGGTGGTGATGAACAGAGTGTCTGAATTAAGCAGACCACTCTTACCCACTCCAAAGATCAGGGCTTGATCCATCACCGTTATTTATCTCACTGCACCATCCCAGTTCAGAACCTGGCTATATGCAAATCAGTCTGTCCCTGGCCCAGTGCATCATGGGAACAGGACAGACTAAACTACCAAGCCAATTCTTCACCAGAAAGGAGACAAGCTACCGGGGACCGGTTTCTGGCATTTCAGCCGTCTTCGCCCGGCTTGCTTGAATCCTGATGGTGCAGTGAGAAAGGGACTCAAGTCTGAGTATACCCTGCCACACCTATAGTGGCCAAAAACGATTCAGAAAAGGGGGTGGTGATGAACAGAGTGTCTGAATTAAGCAGACCACTTTTACCCAGTCCAAAGATCAGGCCTTGATCCATCACCGTTATTTATCTCACTGCACCATCCCAGCTCAGAACCTGGCTATATGCAAATCAGTCTTTCCCTGGCACAGTGCATCATGGGAACAGGGCAGACTAAACTACTAAGCCAATTCTTCACCAGAAAGGAGACAAGCTACCGGGGACCGGTTTCTGGCATTTCAGCCGTCTTCGGCCCGGCTTGCTTGAATCCTGATGGTGCAGTGAGAAAGGGACTCATGTCTGAGTATACCCTGCCACACCTATAGTGGCCAAAAACGATTCAGAAAAGGGGGTGGTGATGAACAGAGTGTCTGAATTAAGCACACCACTCTTACCCAGTCCAAAGATCAGGGCTTGATCCATCACCGTTATTTATCTCACTGCACCATCCCAGCTCAGAACCGGGCTATATGCAAATCAGTCTGTCCCTGGCCCAGATGGGTGGGAGAAGTTGCACCTGGGACCTTCCACAATGCTGGCTCCACCTCCCGTGGCTCGGCTGATGTCTCTGCCCTGCACTGTAAAAGAAGAGAAGGAATCATGTCAACAAAGTGCTCCAGGGCTGTGCTTTCCCTCCACATTGCTGGCTCCACCTCCTGTGGGGCGTCTGATGTTTCTGCCCTGCACTGTGCAAGGAAAGAAGGAGTCTTGTCAACCGAGTCCTCCAGAACTGTTTGTGACTGGGCAAAGGCCCTTCTGCCCTCAGAGGACAAAGGATTTTGGGGTATAAATATTGGGACCCTGATCCCAAGAAATGTGATCACTTTTGGACAAACAAGATAAACCTTTACTTAGGAGAGGTCCCTGAAGAAACTTAGGAGAGACTATCCCTAAACTGAAGTGCTACTTGGGGGATTGGCCTGCAGTGGTTGTCTGGCTGCCAAAGGAAGGAGAAAGGAACTTTCTGTACTTTCATCAACTTGTAAGGATCTCCAAGGGCTTGGAACAGAGCTTGCCTCCTGCTGAAGTCTCAGGGCAACATACTTCAAACCCCAGCTCCCCAGAGTTCCATGGGAAGCGCCTGCTGCTGTTTTGGGCCTTCTGAGGGACTGCGTGTTTCAAGGAGCTGGAAGCGTGACTCAAGAGGAAAAAGCGAGTCACTGTCGCTGCTGCTGCCATTGCATCCTGAATGTCGCCGCTGTAGTTGTCGTATTGCACCAGATTGAGAGAAGCGTCTCGCAACGAGAAAGAAGCATGTCGTCGTCACTGCTGCTGCCGTCACATCGTGGATGTCACCGCTGTAGCTTTTGTATTGCACCACATCAGGAAAAGCGCCTCGCATCCAAGAGAAGCGTGCCGCTGTCGAAGCTGCTGCTGTCGCTTCTTGGATGTCGCCGCTGTAGTTTTCACATTGTGCAGAAGCATCTCAAAAGCGTCGGAGAAGAGTGCCGTAGCTAAGGCTGTTGCCGTCTATAGTGATTGAGCCATTTATATGGTAGAATGGCCGATTATGACCGTTGCCCACCACCATCTCAGTATATTTTGATCTGTTATGGTGATGTTTAGGCCTGCATAGTATGAATAAGCTACAAGGAGGAGGAGAAGTGTGGCTCACTGGTTAGAGGAGGCAGACCGGGAAGCAGAGGTCAGCCCGGGACCAGGGTTCAATTCCCGGCTCGGCGGGGTCTTGAGTCCTAAAATGTCCATGGACTTGACAATTCTATCTCCGGTGCCTACTCGATTCACGGGTTCACACTCTGCGACTCTGGGCAATAGCTTGCTTAATCTCCACAACGGCCCCTCGCGGCGGGATGCCTGGCTTTCACCTTGCGGATACCCTGCCGGAATTATCTCACAGGGGAATACCAGGACGGGTTCCCTAAGCAAGTGCTTAGAAACCGCTCGGTGATTTGCGCTATATAAATTCCTGTACATTTACATTTACAAAGTAGGGCTTGATTATGCCTTCTCTGCTTCCGACTTTATCTTGCTTCGTTATAGTGCTTGCCTATTGGCTTTGGCATACTCTTATGCCGTCTTGCATACTCATTTCTACGGGAGTAGTGGCCTATGCTTAAGCAACTCCATTTTCTAAGCTGTCGCCATCTTCTGAGCCTTTCTAGGTGAGAAGCCATGGTATGCTTTTCACTTGTTTTCTGCACTTTATATGCTGGTAGAAACTGGTTCTTGTCAGAGGAATGTACAGGCTCTGTCTCGAAGCCATAACAAAGGCCTTATCATCCAATGCCGTGGCCTTGGAGTGGGCTGGTGCTGGCTCTTATGAGAACGAGGGGGCGAGTCACACCAGGAGCTTCGTCTTACGTTTCCACTTGTACTAAAGGGGGCATCTGGGTCTCGATCGGTGGTAGTTCATCACGGTACAGACGTGTAGCTGTGACGGTGGAGCAGAATCCTGATTCAGCTGGAGAAACGGACTCCCCTCTGGCGTAGTGGAAATGGGATGTGTAGATACTTGGTGAGGTGTTCCACTAATTCTTATATTCCGACTATTCTTGCCTAGCTATCCTCTTCTATTTTCAGGTTCCATACATTTATATACATATAAGTTCTATATCTGTTTTACTGATTTCGTTTAGCAATTAATTAGGTGCCAATATGAAGATGGCCTATCGTGACATAGTAGTGATTCTTTTTCATTCTATCATTGGGTAAATAAAAGAAACCCCAGAGCATATGATTGTTTGTCTATATTCTTTGTGAAGAGAGAACAGGCTTCTTTTTGACCAAATGCTTATAGAAGGATGGGGGAATTCCCTTCTAATGGGTAATTGCAGCTTTGAGAGGTTGTCTGGCCCTTAGCGAGGAGCAAAATTCGAACTCTTCCACCCATCCCCACCCACCCCCACCAGTCTTGCTGGAGAAGCATGAGTTGTAGTCCTACCTGGGTGAGTATTCTGTGGTCGGAGAGGAGCGGTTAATTGCCTCTTGCGCAGCTCCTGTCACCAGGAGGCTTGTGGTCATTATTGGTGTTTGCCAGCCTCTCAGCGAGGACTATAAAAGCTTTCTTAGTATTAGTGTTCCTTTCTTGGGTGAGTATTGCGAAGTAATGTGTCCTTTTGGGTCCCAAGAGGGGATAAGGTTGTATGTCCTGATTATTGGCAGAATTTTCAGGCCATTACATCTTGGTGTCGTGACTCACAGGATCGACGGGTGGATTATAGGGGAGAAAACAGGATTATTTTTTCTAGGAAAACAAAGGTTGACTCTCAGTGGTCAATGGAAATTCCCGGACGGGAATCGACTCCGTATGGAGTACTGGCCCAGGAATGGGCTAAGTGTGCTGGTTTGAGTAAAAACTGGAATGCATGTTTGTTAGAAGCCGAACCAGCTCAGGTAGTTGCATGTCTGCAAAAAGTACCAGTAATAAGAGGAGAAGAGCTTCCTATATTAGGAAGAAGAGGATGGGTTTTATTAAATGCCTACAGAATAATACATGAGAAATGTGTGAAGTTGTAGCGTGATTGTAAAGGATTGGAAGAACAGTACTTTGAAGCAAAGAATGCCACTACGTTGTTACCATGTCAGAATAAATTATTGCTGGACAAGATAGAGACTTACCAAACCGTACAGAAAGGGCTGCAGTGCGCATTGCAAAGTACAAATATAGGAACAAGCGAGGGAGAATTAATAGGAGGAAAATACACTCAGCTATTGCAAAGGCATGACTTGACTGGGATCCCGAGAAGAGGGATGGAAATATTTGGGATTCTTCTGAGTTTTCAGGTTCGGGTGAGGAAGATAATAGGAAAGCAGAGCCTATTAAGACCGAGAAAGAGAATAAATCAGAAGAGCGTAGAGAGGTGCATGCCCAGCCAATACTTTGAAGAAAGTTGCAGGGTGGTCCACAATACCCCCAGGGGGGAATAGCTTTAGATAGCTTGGAGGATTTTACACAACAAGAGATTAACAATATTTTAGACAGGTTTTGGCAGAGATCTGGTGAAAATGTACTTACATGGATGGTTTGCATCTATGACTTCGGTGCTGCAGGCGTAATGTTAGACCAAGGAGATGCATTGAATTTTTTTACGTTAAGCACAGACCCGACAGTTCAGGAACATTTTAGAAATTACGGACTTAATGACCAGATTAGTCTATTACAACTGGCTGTGGCTGGATTTAGTCGCAAATACCGACTGGCCAGTAAATGAGAAACCATGGCATACTTTGAGAGACGCGACACAGAGATTAAAGGAAGAGGTGATGAAAACTTCTATTTTCCTTGATCAAGCACACAGATTGATGGAAGGACCACTTAAAACTTCTGTGCGAAATAAGATCATTCGTACTGCTCCTCCTGCTTATAAGCAGGTGATGATGACATTGTTAATAAACAGACGGCAAACACTTTAGCACAAGTGATTGAGGCAGTTAGAGATTTAGGCGAACTGGGAGAGTGGATGAAGTTCGAAAGACCTTCTAGACCTGAGACCCGCACGGATATTAACAGATTGACTACAAGAGACATCTTGATGGCTCTAATGAAAAACTGGGTGAAAAAAGAAGAAATAGATGGGGAACCTACTCATAGGTTTTGGAGTGTAGTGTAGTTCCTATATTCCCAATAGGCTCTGCGCATTGGAATAATATATCCTATAGATGTGACGTAGGACTTATGTCTACTAGGTCTCTATCAAATATATTAAACTTTTCGCTAATTTTATCTTTTGTGTATTTTTGCTGTAAAATTGACTGTGCACTTTTAAAAAGGCTACCTCACCCTGTAGGATAATGTAAACTCTCAGATTGGGTTGTATTTGTAGAACTCCCGCCCCGGTCCGCCGCGTCCTTGTTGGGCGTTTGTTGCGGAGGGTGGAGGAGGAGCCCAACACTTCCGGGCTCAGGACGAAAGGTCAGCGCTCTAGTTGCCCCTACCTCATCTATAAATGTGTGTAGGACCGCGACCGCGCAGCGGACGCGTGCAGCGGGCGCGCCGGAAGCGCGCCGAAGTCGAGCCAAAGTCCAGCCCGTCTGCGCCCGTCCGCGGCCGGACGGGGCGCGGGGCCATAATCCCTGGCTCTCCCTCGACCACTACTATCAGGTATGGCAGACAGGAATTGCTTGCCCTGCAACCTGACACGCCTGCAGGCTGCAAACATTCTCTGCATGCCCTGTTGCTAAATAAATGCACCCTATGCTCTTTTGCTCCTGTCAGCCATGTCCCAGCTACCAACACGGGTCACAACATTAAAGCTGCCCTGCTTAATTGCAGATCTCTGCGTAAGCATTGTATAGAAATATTCCATTTACTTGAGGATCAGAACCTTAACATATTATTCGTGACGGAAACTTGGCTGGATGAATTCTCCGACCCGGATATTATTCAAGCCCTTCCCCCTGGATACGCTCTTTCCAGATTGGATAGGAAAGACGGTAGAGGTGGTGGCATCGCCATCGCTACGAAAGCTCCTCTAGTATGCACGTTATCTCCCATCTTGGTAGACCACAGTGAAGCGGGCTCATTCACGATTAACACCGGCCCCAATCACTCTATATCGGGCATTCTGATATATCGACCACCTGGCAGATTACATGACTTTACTTCCACCCTTATGGAAGCCATAACCCACCTTGCATTAAGGAAATCTCGTTTACTAGTGCTAGGGGATCTTAATGCCCACTTTGAAGACCCCTCAGACACTGACGCTAGTGATATTCATGCTGAGCTACTCTCGATACAGCTGGAATTAAAAAACAAGGAACCGTCACATCAATTAGGGCACTTACTTGACCCTGTTTTTGGCAACTGGCAGGGAGTTCAAACTTCTGCTCCTCAACCTATACCTTGGTCGGATCATTATATCATCCCCATCACTATTCAAGTAGACAGAACCGAACATTACCGTCATCAGTCCATAAGATATAAACGCAGAAAATGGAAGAGTTTTTCATTAGAATCTTTTACTAAAATTGTCCAGGATGTAGGACCTCCTAGAGGGAATGATTGCGAGACAGCCAATAAACATATTCATAATGTTGTTACTAAGGCCCTTGACATCACTGCCCCAATTCTCACCTCGACCAAAGACAGGAGAACAAAAAAAGCTGCTCCCTGGTTCAAACAAGAACTTCAAACCATGAAGACAGCTTGTAAAAAGCTTGAATGAGCATGGCGCCAAAAATACTGCCCAGATATTAAAGCCCAGTACAAGACAGCGCAAAGAGAATACAATAAAACCATACGTCTGTCTAAGGTAGCTCATTACCATACTCGCATTATGGAAGCAGATAACTTCTCTAAGGAACATTACCAAATTTATAAAGAAATCTCCATAGTGGATGCAAACTCCTCCTCCCAAAACGACTCTGTGGAAACCTGTAACAAAATTGCCCAATACTTCTCAGGACAGATTACAAACATCTATGCTAGTTTTTCCAATAATATAAAGGCAGCAACCGATTTTGTTGAAAATGTCAATCTCGTAAGCACTTCGGAGTGCCTAGGCTCCTTCGAAGTTCCTCCCTATGAAGCACTGGCCAAAATGTGCAAAAAAATCAAATCAGGATCTCCCCGTGACCCTGCGCCTCCTAAAATTCTAGCTGAAGCTTTTCCAGCATTAGAACCTCATTTTAGACATCTGCTTCAAGTCTCCTTCTCCACGGCTAGCCTGCCTATGGAATGGAAACAGGCTGTTGTACTACCGATTAAAAAAAAGCCGAATATAAGTCAAGACATACTGGACAATCTCCAGCCAATATCTCTATTACCTTACCTTGCAAAGCTAGCTGAGAAAATTGCTAATGCCCAACTCATGAACCATTTAGAAGTCTACAATATTTTTCATAAATCTCAATCGGGGTTTAGATCTAATTTTTCAACAGAGACAGCACTCCTGAGGGCTACTGAAACCCTACGGGAAGGAGCGGACGAGGGTAAGACCATGGCTCTCATCATGCTGGACCTCAGTGCCGCGTTTGACACTGTAGCGCATTCCATCCTGCTACAGTGTCTAAACAAAGCGGGAGTCACCAATAAGGCACTGGGATGGCTGAAAGCCTTTTTGACCAACAGGAGCTTTCAGGTACAGAGAGGGACGTTTCTCTCAGACAGCGTGATGCTGGAACAGGGGGTGCCTCAGGGCTCGGCCCTGAGTCCCACCCTGTTCAATCTATACATGGCTCCCTTGGCAGAAGTTGTACAATCGTTCGGCGTAGAGCTTGTCTCTTACGCCGATGACACGCAACTTCTAATATCTCTGTCACAAGCCCCCTCAATGGAAGCAGACAACTTCAATGCTTGCATGAGTAAGCTGGCAACCTGGATGACAGAGCACTGCCTAAAACTAAATGGCACTAAGACAGAGATTCCTATAATCGGGGGCAATGAGGCAAAATGGACAAAAGAATGGTGGCCCAACTGCCTGGGTCCTTTGCCTACTCCCAACCGGGAAGCAAAAAATCTAGGTGTCTGGGTAGACAACAAGCTATCTTTTGACAGCCACGTCAAGAAAACAGTAGGCAAATGTTTTGGAGTGATGAAAACGCTCAATCGCACCCTTGACTTGTTGCCTCTGAATTCTAGACGGACCATGACACAGGCTCTAATCACATCCCGGATCGATTACGGGAATGTGCTGCTTCTGGGCACATCTGCCAAAAACATCAAGAGATTACAGGTGTTACAAAATTCTGCAGCACGTCTGGTGTTAAGGCTGCCTCGCAGAGCTCCTTCGAGCCCCTCTCTGGCAGCCCTCCATTGGCTACCTATCAGCAAGAGGATTGTTTTTAAAGCTCTACTTTGGTGCCACAGGATAATCCACCTAAAAGCGCCGGCTTATATGTCAGATTTGGCATCCCTGTACGAACCTAACAGATCCCTAAGATCGAAAGGAATGGGCCTGCTCAGAACATCACGCCCCAGAAAAGCTAGAATGGGAGGAAGGTCCTTCCGCACTCTGGCAGCCAAGCACTGGAATCTCCTTCCTACGAACATTAGGTTAGAGACTAGAGAGGCCTCTTTTAGAAAGCTGTTAAAAACCTTTCTTTTTACATCATAATGGCACCCCCCTTTCTACTCTTGCTTGCTCTTCTCCACAGCGCGGGGACACGCCGGGAGGCGTCACCATGCGCTTTATAAACCCCTTTAAACTTAAACTTAAACTTAAACTTAATTGTGAGTGCCAGCTAGCTCAGAGGTCACTAGAAACGTTCTCGAATTCACAAGAAGAGATTAGTTTCTGATAAACGCATAAACATGACAACTTTGTTTCCCCAAGATAAAACGTATCTTCAGAGTCGTGGAAACAATAGATAGATTTTTTACTCAGGCATTCGTGCATGCTTCGTTTCACCAGAGGTGCAGAGAAATAGAGAGACAGGCGTTTTCAATAAAAGTATTTATTGAACAGTCTTCTTTCTCATGCAGAAGAAATGAACTGCTACAATCGTAATACGGTCTGTAAAGTGTAATGCGTACAGCAAGAAGAGTATTATAAAGTAATACTGTAAAATCATGGTATGGTTTCTAAGCCATAAAATACATACATAAATAAACAAAGACTAAAAATACTCAACTGGTGCTACAAAAATACGCCTATCCCGATGTACCTAACCTAAGTCTAGTACAGGGGAAGAAGTAAGTGTGGTGTAGCATAAGTTTTAGTATTCTTTTGCCAAGAATCTATCCAAGATTTCTCCTAGGGTCTAATCAGCTCAGTACCTTGGTTTAGAATGAAGGAGGTCTGGTAACTCTCTGTCTCAGGACTCAAATTCCCAACACCCCGCAAGAGGAGCTTGGAAACACTGGAGCTGGATTTCTCCGCAAGAGAAAAGACAGCGTCTCTCTCAGTGCGTCTGCTGGAGGGTCGGCTTCCTTTGGCACTTGCTGTAGCGAGATGCGTCGTGCAAGTAGATAGTCTAACTGCTCCAAACCACCGTGTGTTTGCTATGGCAAGTGTGGGCATATTTATACCTTGAAGGTGCCGAGTTTGATGTACAGTTGAAAACTCCATGAGTTCTTGGACAAATCAATATTCAAGCAAGGGGAAGTCCCTAACTGCTGAAGCCGAGTTTTCCAAGAAATCGTTGTGGATTTTCAGAACTAGTGGAAGTATCCATGCTGTATTGGGACTGCCTGGGCTATGTCTAAATATGGTTATGATTTCTATGCCTATGTAAGGACACGGTGATTTATACCTATATAAGTGCATGAATCTGTAAAATTACACTAGGGTCCTTAAATGCTATACAACACCCACTCCACTTTATTATGTTTGACATTACTAAATTTAAGCACTAAAACATATCTAAAGCATGTGTTTATAATCCCACACAAAAATATATAAAATGCATTTGAAATGGTTGCACATGAAAATGAGCATTTGTACTCTGTGCATTTCAAAGTAATGATTTCATTTTAAGCATATATTATGATATTGGCAATGCTAACTGAATGAATCATGAAAATTACATTTATGAAATGGCTCTTAAATACAGAAGAAAAAAGGTCGAGACCATCTCATAACAGAATATATAAACTGTTTTGGTTTCTTGATAAGGTCAATATTGTTTCTAGGAATATTCAAAGAATTCTTGTTCACTAAGAATAGTTCTACTGTAAGCAGATTACCTTGTGCCAAAGTTCAATTTTGGAAAAAAGTCAAATCAAATCGTAGAAAAATAGAGTTCCAAAGTTAGAAGTTTTTGTTTTTAAAAACGTTGGTCGAATTCAAAGTTCATGAAAACGCTGTGTGCTAATTTCAAAAGTTATTCTCTGTGTCGGGAGAAAACATTAAATCTTCTAAGCTGGCAAAGAAATTGTCTACCACAGTAGGTGAAAGTTGAACCACTTCATTAAGTAGATCAATCGTACACAGATGAGAAGCATCACCGTCAGCGTCAGTCGCATTAGCAATGTTCGCAGTAGATGGTACCTGTGTGCCGATTGGTTCACGTATCTCACCTTTAGCTGGAATTGCTAGTGAGACCTCAATGAATGCTGTCATCAGGATTGGTAGCCGCTGGGGACAACACAATGCATGAGCTGTCACCGAACCAAGCAAATAGTCAACGTCCGTTGGCAGTGCAAATGGAAGTGTCAGACAAATATCCAACACGTATTCCTCTCCACAAAGAAGGCATCGTAGAACAGGTGAGATGCAATCTTGCCAGATTGGTCTGAACGATAGGAACCACGTGGTATTCAGATTTCTCAAACGAGCCAAGCCAAGAATCTGTATTATGCGCTCACGATACTGCATTGCCAGAAGAGTGTTCTCCATGGTAAAATGGGTATCGCTGGTGACTGGACTTGCCATATCAGAGCAGAAGGAACAAAAATAGTATCCCTGCTACGAGTCCCAAAATGAGAGGCAGGCCGCCGAACACATAGTGCACGAAGTTTGAAAAAAAATCTAGGACTGCTTCAAAGGGTGCTAACAGTCCCGAAAAAATTGTCTTAAATACATGTACAATACCACTGGTATCAGACAAGTTTAAGATACGACCTAACATTTCTGCGAAATGTATGGGGCAGTTCGTTGATAATAAGGCATGTATCTCTGCAGAGGACCTTGCAACTTGCAGATCATACGTCTCTCTGGACGAGGTCAGTGACACCGTTTTTTGTAAAAGAATGGCTTTCATTCTGCTTAAAGTATCAATTGGTATAGAAGAGATGTTCAGTGAAGGCCATAGCAGCGACTCCCCGTCTGTCTTAGTTTTAGGAAACAATACCTGCATACAACAAGTGACCCTGCCTGACACACTAACGAGATAGGCAATTCCTGGCATCATTCCACAACAGCTGTGATCATTCAACATTATGTAGCTCCCATTGGAAAACTGCCCAAAAATTGGATCTATCACTGCTGCCGGGGAACCCTGCAGGTGGCAAGATAAGTTGGTTGAAGAACCATCGCTGGCTCCATGTAAATTATTACCCTGACACAAAAGTGTAACGCTCAGTGTGCTTTTGCAATTTTTACCACTAAGAAATACCTCCTTTTCCCCAGTCAAACATTTGTGTGTGTATGGTAAATCCCAGGTCGACTTTATGTATTCTTTACCCAACCTTTCAGACAGGCCTGCTGGTTTGTGTTTAAAGCAATACTGAAACTGGAAAATCGTCACTGGCATTGTGATGGTGCCATATATTATCCATTCCACTGCTGGTTTCTCAGAAACGGTTAATGGTAATCTTTCCAGTTTTTCTATGGCCAGCTCCGTAAAGTCTGCTCCCCTCTGTGCCAAAGAGATTTGTTTATCTGTAAGGTTAAATCCAGTAAACAATGACGTGATGTTGATTAGACGCCAAGGCACATAGCTTGAACGAAGGTTTTGTAATGTCCAGCCTTGCAGCATTATAGAACGCAGTTGAGACTGTCCATGTTGTAACATGAGCAAGTCCTGTTCCATTATGTCTATGGCAAAGGACACAATGCTTTCCAAAGAATAAATTCTGGATGACAGAGTCGTTAACCCATTGTAAACTACAGAGAGAGCTTTCTCTAAATTAATACAATCAATTCTATTTCTATTCTATTTCTATTTCTCTTTAAAATTATTTATACAGCGCACGTACACCAGCGGTTTCTTGGCGCTAAGCTGACAGAGAACTGAGCAGAGGGGCAGGAGCTAAAATTGGAAAAGAAGATGAGCAACTAGTGTATTAATTAAAGAAAGTAGCAAAAAGATGTGCCTTGAGCTGTTTCCGGAACAGCAGGTATGAAGTTGAAGCTCTGAGCTCCAAGGGCAGAGAGTTCCAAAAAATCGGGGCGAGGGTCGCAAACTTCGAGCCTCCCCATTTCTTTCTCCGGAACCGAGGAACTGTAAGAAGAGATTGGGTAGACGAACGCAGCTCCCTGGAGGGAGCATAGGGGATAATCTCGGATGAGATGAAGGCCGGTGCCGTGCCCAGTTGTGCCTGAAAGGTGATAGTGGCAAGCTTGAACTGGACACGAGCACAGACAGGGAGCCAATGAAGGGACTTTAGGAGGGGAGTGGTGTGGTGGGACTTTGGGAGATTGAACACCAGGCGCGCCGCCTGATTTTGTATCTGCTGCAAACGCCGAAGACTATAAGCAGGTATACCTGCATATAGGGCGTTGCCATAATCCAGGCGGGATACGACCATGGCAAGGGTAATCAGTTTTAGGGCATCAAATGAAAAAAAACGGGACACCTTGCGGATGGTTCGGAGTGCCAGAAAAGAAGAAGAGACCACAGAGCTCACCTGGGAGTGAAGGGTGAGTTGGGAATTGAGCTTAATGCCTAGAGTTTTAACTGAGGTGGAGGGAGCAGGTGGGGGACCAAGGGAAGGGGGCCAAAAGATGGGGGACCAGGGGCTGGATGAACCACCCGTCAACACCAGCTCAGTCTTGTCTGGGTTGAGTTTAAGATGGTTGTGGTTCATCCAGTCTCGGATGTGGATCATGATGGTTTGAAAATTAAGAGCAGAATCGGGAGAAGAGGAAAGATATTTCTCGTATTCGTTCTGTAGTTTCCATTTGCGTGACTTTCCATGCTTCATTATAAGCAGCATAAATACCGGCATATATGAAGCGTTTATGACATGGTTTATGAGGTCCGTGTAGGAAATCTTTCAAATCTTACCCCATCTTTAACTAAAGTTAAGTGTTGTTTTATATCTGGGAGTGCGGATTTTTATAGCCATTCAAGGCACAGTTTTCCTACACTGTATGTTGTTACTATGTTTATGTTTTATATGCTTGTAAAGCGCTCAAATTCTGAGGCGTCTTGGCGCTGTGGTGTGTGGAGGGGAAGTGCTAAGGAGGTGAGATCTTATATGGCTGTAAACTGCCAAGTCTTTAAGCTCCTTCTGAAAAGCTGGAGGTTGGGTCCTCAGAGGGAGTGGCATCTTGTTCCAGAGTTTGGATGCACAATGCGTAATTGCTCTGCCCCCTATCTTGCCCGTCTTATCCTTGTGGTATCGATGAGGCCCTGGTTGGCTGATCTGAGGTGATGGGTGGGAATGTAAAGTGTAAAGAGAGCTTGGAAATCCTCAGCACCACCGCCATAGATTGCTTTATGTACCACAGTTAAAGCTTTGAACTCGACACGCTGTTTGATAGACAGCCAGTGTAAAGTTTTTATGCCGGCCGAGATTGGCTGACCTCTGGGAATACCCAGTAGGAGTCTCGCTGCAGCATTTTGCAAAGACTACAGTTTTTGCATCTGGTACTTATCAATTCCCAGAAACAGGGAATTGCAATAGTCCAGTTTTGATAATAGGAGAGCGACCATCACGGTCTTCTGAAGATCTTTAGGAATGTACAGAAATATTTTCCTCAAAATGTTCAGAAGATAGCAACATGATGAAGTCAGACTGTTTATTTGTGGGCCAAAGTTCCGTTTGGTATCAAAAATGATACCCAGATTTCTGACTTTTTCCAATCAGGATTAGTTCTGTTCTGTTGTAAAATATATTTTACGTCTACCTCCTCATCTGTAGTTCCATTACTATCAGGTATGTGCTTGGTATGGATGGTTTGTTTAAGTCTTTTATCTTAGCAAGTCCAAGACAAGATGTCTGTTGAACAGTTTCATTTAAGAACATTATTTGTTCTGGGATGATGCAGGCTCTGAATAAGGCTTCTAAACATTGCACCTGCCAGTCTTTTATGCCCCAGACAGTTTTTGTCTCAATGTTGTCTTTCCAAAAGTCAAATCCTAATGTGGACAGTTGAGCATAAAAGGCCGCAGAATAAATTTGCTTAGTATTGGTCAACATACAATTTTTTATCCCTGTCTTATTAACATTTTTAAAGTAAAATGTTTATGGATTTGTGATATTAAAACCTGAGAAGTATGGACACTTTTCATAAAATGTTTTTGAGCTACCCTTTGGTGACACCGGACAATGTTCCCATTGATTATAAGTAAAAACATTTCTAGGGTTTGCAGATTTGTGCAAATAATGATGACCATAATGATTATGTTTCGAAAAAGGGGTTTAGACAGAAAAGAAGGGAGAAGGAGAGTTAATAAACAGGATCATGAGCAGAGACAATCGGACGGAAGTGGTGACGAGTCATATCGAGGGAAAAGGGAAGGATCTCCAATATATAAAACATGACACGAGAGCGAAAAATCTTCAGATCGTAGAGTCAGAAATGAAAGAGGCAGATCCCCAGAATTGAGAATGAGAAATGAAAGAGGTTGATCTCCAGATCGAAGATCGCAGAGTGACAGAGATATGAGAAATTAATATTATGAAGAGAGTGCGTACGAGGAAGATGTGCTTCCTAAACAATATGAAAGTCTTTACCCTGATTTGTCTTGGGCGCAAGACAGGAACAAAAACGACTAGGAAATAGGTCAAGCTCTGGTACAGAATTGGGCCCGCAAAGATCATAGACCCTATGTAGATATAGAGATTTTCTGGAGGCATCATAAAGTGTAACGGGCCCGAGCCCTAGTAGATAGTGGAGCGGAGGCCACTTTGATATATGGAAATCCCAAGAAATTTAGAGGACTGTATTTTACTATTACAGGTTTAGGTGGTAAAGAGACCCCAGCAGTACACACTAATCTCTAATTAAAAATAGGAAGAATACCAAAAAGAGAATTTAGGGCCAGATGTAGGTAGCCCTTTACCGATCGGAATCGGCCAAAAATACTGATTTTCGGCCGTTTCTGATCGGTAAAGGGCTAGGGAGATGTAGGTGCACATATTCGGTAATTTTACCGAATCGTTATTATTACCGAATCGGTAATAAGTACCGATTCGGTAATAATTACCGATTCGGTAAAATTACCAAAAATGCTATGTGGGTAGCCAATTTTCCATTGGCACATGGCTTACAGAATCGGTATTTTACCATGGAATACACATCCGTGGTAAAATACAGATTCCTGTGTACATACACATCTGTGCATGTACACATGTGCCATGTGACAGACAGACGTGCCCTTAGGGCATGTCTGTGTGCCACATTGCACACATGCCCATTTTGGGGGTGCTTGAGGGTGTCAAAGTGACACCCCCTGCACCCTTGTGAATTCATTAATTACCGATTCGGTAAATACCGAATCGGTAATGCCAAATCATTCCTATGGGCTTCAAAGCCCATAGGAATGAATGTGCATTACCGATTCGGTATTTTCCGAATCGGTAATTAATGAATTGTTAAGGATTCGGTAACGAATCCAGATGTTGGGACCTACATCCCATTTACCGATTTTGAAATACCGAATCGGTAAAATTCGGTATTTCAAAATCGGTAAATGGGATTTACCTACATCGGGCCCATAGTTGTTGTTGTAAAAGCTTTTATTCGACACTTTGTCATAAAGCCAACACATACATATAATACATACAACATTATCATCATAAAAATTTGTTTAAAATTGATAAGACATTGACAAACATTCATAATGTGCAAAGTGCAATAAGTATAAAGTGCAATAAGTGCAGGTCCAGGACCATCATTACGAACATTTTAAGGTGATTCATTACTCGTATGGTAATAGAGAACCTACAATCCAGCTATCTTACAGGACCAAGTGTTAAAAACAATTAGATACAGTTATAAATAGTTAAAAATGCCAGCAATAAAAACAGTTTCATCCTACATTATCATTCCAAGTTTCTTTCTAGTTAAGCAAACACCATGGAGATACCTACTCAAACCAAATATTATCAACTTAATGGTTGAAGATCTAAGTATCCGCTCTGCCTCTTTGTATGATCGTGTGCCCAAGTTTTTACAAAGGGGTATGATCCATTTCTTACGCAGTAATATATATGACGGGCAGAAAAAGAGGATATGAGCCTCATCTTCTTTATGTTTTAGATCACATAATTTACATAATTTACAATTTGGATCGTTGTTTGCCCCACCCCACCGACAAGTATTTTCATTTATCTGTAAAACCCCATATCTGTATTGGAGGTAAACAGTTTTAGCCAGGGGCGGCTCAATTTAGTCCATAAAATGTTCAAACGAGGGGTGATCCTTAAATTGCAAAAACTTATGCGTTAAATAAGTATGGGCGGAAAATCCGTTTCGCTCGCGGATTTTGCGGATTTTCGGTAAATTCACAATCCGCGAGATTCGCGAATCTCCCGCAAAATCCGCAAATCCGAAGCAGCGGATTTTATGGCTTGCTCGCACTGTTCGCATGAGTTCGCGGCTTCCCAGTACAACTTCGCGCCCCGCGAATAAGCGCTAAATTGCAGAAATACGATCTTAGCAAAACTGAAACTACTTACCAGGTTCAAAAGTTCAGGCTCATCATTAGTAGCCATTTCCTGTAGTGCTTCCTGAGGGGCCCCTCCAGAGTTCAGTTGCCTACTTGCAACTATTATGTGACCCTGCTCTGAACCTCAGAATAGTTACACATATGCCACAAAGGTCCTGAATTACAGCTAAGGGAGACAAGCAGGAGCCAGGCTGGAAGTTCAAATCCATTAATCAGCCCCTAATTCATTATTGTCAGTTGGGGCAGGGCAGGTGTTGTAACTAATTTTGCAACAATGAAAGCACTTAGCAAGTGCAAAAGATCATTAATCAGGAAGCACTAAGGAAGCAGGTGCCAGCTAAAAAAATATTCTGTGACACATTAATCAGCCCCAAATTAATTCAGGTCACTTGAGGCAGGGAAGGTGTGCTTTGCTTTGCCACAATAATGTACACTGACTGGACAACCAGAGGGTGCTGTGATGAAACAGAGGGTGGCATGGGTGGGCCAGAGGGTGGCATGAGTAGTCAGAGAGTGGCAGTGGTGACAGAGAGTGGCAGTGATGAAGAAGAGTGTCCCAAACAGGCTGGACACGTAGAAACAACAAGTTCGCAAAACTTGCGACCCGACAGGTAAGTTCGCGTTTGCGAAATTGTACAAAACCCTCACGAACTGGCAGAAACCCGCGCGAACACACAAAAAAAATCCGCAAATTCGCGAAAATTCGCGGATTTTGCGGATTGCGAGTTCGCAAATCCGCAAAATTCGCGAACGCGAGATTCGCAAAATTCGCCCATGCTTAGCGTTAAAGAACCAGTAACACGTTCATATACATTGATGTTCACATAATTCCAGTAGGCAGATCTTACTTGTTCCTTACAAATGTTTGGCGAGATGATTGACATTGCTGGTGTTTCCCAGAAGTGTGAAAGGCCTATTTTTATAAACCAATGGGATACATGTCTCAGCCACTTGATTGAATTAAAAGAGTCCAGCTCCCTAACTTCCAATAATCCTGCTCTATAATCAGCAAGTTCCGGGGTAGACCATAATCTAACCCAATAAAGCAGTGGCCTCAACCAACACAAATGATCTGTACGTTTTAGATTAATGTCTAGATAGACCGGCACTAGAGGCGTTCCTACTGGCAGTCTTAGTAGACGTCTAAAAAACACATTTTCGTCGAGATCAAATGTTTTTTTTGTATAAGGCCCCCAAATCTCGGCCCCATACAGGGCGGCAGATTGTGCTTTGGCTTTGAACACTTCAATCGCAGGAGTTATAGCTTTTGATGTACTCCCACCATGGATTTTTAAAATGGGGAGTATTAACCTGCTTTTTACTAGTTGATTTGTCCAAGACATTCTGCTATCCAGCCTGATACCAAGATAATCAAAGGAGTCCACATACTCAAGTTTAGTATTGTTTAGGGCCAAGTTCTTCTTAAATGTTTTAGGGGGATTAATGGCCATGTACTTAGTTTTAGATGAGTTGATTTCTAACCCCTTTAGCTCGCAATAGCTGTTGAATTTATTTATTAGATTTTGCAAGCCTTTTGGTGTTTGGGATATTAAAATGGTGTCATCCGCAAATAACAATGCTGTGACTGCCTCAAAACTGTTACAAAGCGCAGACGCTGTCTGCAAGGGCCCTTTATACAAGTGGTTTGTCTTCTATGTTGGAGTATATATGTCAGCTCACACATTTTGTTGTATATTGTGTATATATTTTGTTGTACACTTATTATTTTGCACTGTAAAAATACTGTTGTGTCCAATTGTATATGCACAGCTGTTAGGGTGTAATCATCTAAATGTCGGAACTTGAAACTATCACCTACACAGACGATTACATTAAAACAATTGCAGGTGGACCCTCTCTTTTAGGTCCCCAACCGAGTACTGGTGGCTCGAGCTCCGTACAGAGTACACTACGTAATAATTTAGAAAGATTGCATAAAAAACTAATTCATGCTGAATTGCACGCAAAATTTCTAAGAGACTGCCTTGCAAACAACATTATTCCTATAGGCCTACAAGTCAGAAATATACCCTGTATCTTTGTAGAAGACGAGGAATATAAGACTGGATTCAGCTTTGTATCTAACAAGTGTTCCAGAAGTTGGATGGTGCTTAGTATAGAGACAGCTGTACGTCTCATTGATAAACTCAAGACCGAAATCGCTGACTTAGAGAAACAAATACGTGAAGATCCAGCGATCACGGATGCGAATGATTTCTTAAGTAAACTTGATCTCACCATAGTCGAGTTTCAACGGATTAATATCCTTAAGAAAACAGAAAAATTACAAAAAGATCTGAGAAATTACAACCGTGAACGCACTTATCCGTATTTAAAAAAGGACTTTTTTCAACAAACAAGCAATCAAGGGTACCAGGGACCCAAGCACACCACCTTTTCGGATTCAGGCTCCTCTAGCTCTGAGGATAACTTGAATAGATCTACTTCCTCATATAGATCGAATAGAGGTACTAATTCTACACCTTTTTTAGGAAGAGGTCAGGCGCCACACAGGGGACGAGCTCGGAACCCCAGACGAGGCTGGTTCCGGAACCAGTACACTCCGGGGTTCAGACAGACACGCAACAACTATTACGAGTGGTAAGCACAGCACCTAGTGAAAGTACAAGCATTATCACTACTAACCACTCTAATATGGAAGTTGTACCCATTTTTAATCTGTCCTCGTACCAATTAAGTACCAGAGAAGTTGAAGTGTTGAGCCATGGTCTTTCATTTGTACCAACGAATCGAAATGATCTCTTTTCTATTTTGGTCGAGACACATAGATTTTTCAGAACCCTAAGATTAAAACATTTTTTTCACAAAACAATTACCAACACGCCTGTCAATATCAGTGGCTTGAAGTGTCCTTCAACATTCTTTCCAGCCAATAACTTGATTCCAAAAGAAATGATCACTTTCGAGAATGTGGTTTTGACTGAAATCGAACAGCTTTTCCAAAATAGAAAGTTTGCCAAGTTCAATCTGTCCAAGGATGATATGTCTATCATAAAAACCCTGGCCGAGCGGGAAGATCTGGTGGTCAAGCCGGCCGATAAAGGCGGTGGAATCATCTTACAGGATAAAATTCTATATGATCAGGAGGCTCTGAGACAACTGCCAATCCTGACCACTATAAAAAGCTCCCGGGTGACCCTACTACCAGAATCAGAAAACTTATCTTGACTCTTACCACCAAAGGCTATGAGGGATTATGGATCAGTAAAAAAGAATTCGAATACCTCAATAAAGATGATTTTAGTATTCCAGCGTTCTATACGCTACCAAAGATTCATAAGAATAGCCAACAGCCACCTGGAAGACCTATAGTGGCTGGCTGCCAGTCGGTGTTGCAACCACTGGCAGAATACGTTGATTATTTTCTGAAGCCCTTTGTCTCAAAAACTAGGTCATTTACCCAAGACAGTAGGGACGTTATTGTTAAACTTTGTTTGTGGCAGAGTTTGAGGAACAAGTAGTTTTTAACAACAATCCTTTTCAGATACACCTCTCCAACTACTTAAGGTACATCGACGATGTCTGTATAGTTTGGGAGGGCACACAAGCTAAATTGGAAGAGTTTCACCTATGGCTGAATACGAAAGATATGAACTTACAGTTTACTTTGGAAAGTGACTCCAATATCATTAATTTTTGGGATCTCAATATTATGCATGTGGATGGAACACTGGCTGTGTGTTTATACACCAAACCCACGGCACAAAATACGCTCCTAAAATACAGCAGCCACCACCCCCGCAGTTTATGAGATAACCTCCCTTTTGGCCAGTTCCTCCGCATTCGGAGGAACTGTACCAGAAGGGAGGATTATTTCAAAGAAGCCAAAATATTACAAGAAAAACTTATGATGCGTTCATATCCCTACCGGCTGGTAAAACACGCAATGAAGCGTGCCTGGTTTTATGACCGACAAGCTTTACTACAGAAAAATCAGTTGAGAGTTTCCGAGTCCAACACGGAGCAGACTACCTGTGTTCTGACTTTTGGCACAGAATCCACAGCAATAACCAAAATTATCAGAAGCAATTGGCATCTGATTAGAAAAGTTGAACCCCAACTGGCTATGCCAAGATTTGCGTTTAAAAGGGTAAGAAACTTACGGGATCATCTGGTCAAAGCGTATACTGAACCTAAAATTAACACTCTTCCAAATATTTGGGGTCTTGCACCCATTGTTGGACACTTTCCCTGCGGCAGCTGCACGGCGTGCGCTACCACACAAGTCACTAAAACATGCTGTATCAACGGAAGAACCTTGACTCTTAAACATCATTCAAACTGTCTGACCAAAAATGTGGTCTATTGTATCCAATGCCCATGTGCCCTCCATTACATTGGAAAAAAGAAATAAAAAAACGCATTACTCAACACCAATCCCGCATCAGATGCAAAGTCAACACTGCACCACTAGTAGAGCATTATAATAACATGTCTCATGCTCCGTCTGATATGAAATGGTTTGTAATTGAGTCTGTAAGAGGCACAAGGAGAAGACCCAATGTTGATAAATTACTGGCACAAAGGGAAAATAAACTGATTTGGCTGTGTGACACAGTTGAAAATGGGCTGAATAGCCTTATTGAATGGCATACTCTAGCTACTCTTACCTGATTGGCTTTAAGTCTGATATATATACTTTTGAGGATGACTGTCATTGTAATTTGATAGGTTATCCTGATACTACTTGTGATGGTAGTTGCTCTCTGCCTCCCCAATTCAGTACTGTGTAGGTATGACTAGCCTAAGATGGCTACCATTACCGGTTCCGATTTTTGGTGTACATGCATCATGTTGGTTGTGCATGCATTACATGTGGAAACGTGCACCTGTGTAATTGTTTTAGTATCTGTTGATATTAGGAGTATGTTCTTTTATGTTTAATTCACGTATATGTCTATAAGAGCCTACACGATTATTTGACTAGGTTAAGATGGCCGCCGATAGTGCCGGTATCGATGATGTCATCACGCTAGTATACTTAATCACGCAATGGGTGGAGATCGCTTGTTGTCCCGAGTATTCACCGGGGATCCAGCACGGACTCTTTAGAGACGGCGCATTGCTGTTGCTTAAGTAAGTGTCATGTACCCACTCCGTTTCTGGGGGGCTTGTTCCGTTTTCGGACCTGACCATTTCAGTATTCGCAGGCACTTGTACTAATTTTAGCATTGTACTGTTTTAGATTCCGTGGCGACAGTCCTGACTGTGAGTTGGTCTTTTTGGTTATTGGGTGCTTTGGTTGAAGGGTATGTAAACACAGGCATTAGTTGGGAGCGTCCCTCTTGATTTATGCTTTGATTTAATTGCAGAACGACCCGTGTGGCGTTTTAGTTATCGTGAGTAATGCCCCGTAATTATTGCACTTTAACACGCTGGTGTTATTTTTCTGGAGCATGCTATGACTACATTGTCCCCGCATGTTCACCTCTGGTTTCATGTGGTTACAGTTATATAATGGTCTGGCATTTGATTTGCCATTTTTCAATAACACTGGAATTGGGTTGTGTTCTTTAGATCACGTGTATTTTATATCACTTTATTGGTTCTTTGTGTTGAGCTGGATATTGGTCTCCATGTACCTCAGGGTTTATTATTGTTGTTATTATGTTTATACTAGACATTTCTGTGCAACGTCTCTGTCCTGAAGATGGTCCTACGGATCGACTTGACCAGCATGGACCGAAACGTCGACGCTTAACACCTGTCATGCAACACACTGTATAATTCACTGTAGAATTTGATTTGTGAATTTGTATGTGTAAATAGTTATCTGTATGTGGTCCATATATCGTAGCCACATGTTTTGCTGAAGGTGTATGTAGACTACCGATTAGTTTACATGTCTTGGTAGTCTGTCTGTTGCCAGTTCTTAAATTCTTTTCATGCATTTAAAATGAAAATTGAAAATCAAAAATAAATAAATTATATATTTTTGATATAAACCCTTTGGTTACCATATTGATTTGTGTGATCACTAACGTGACATATATAAATGCAAAGTTGTTGTTGTTAATGATTCCTACCTGGACATTTAGCTTATATCCGTGACTGCCTCATTGCACAATTTAGGGGAATCGTGGTTGCATTGTGCTAGGTAGTCGGGAATATCATTTACAAATAGGAAAAAAAGGGTTGGGGCCAACACACACCCTTGTCTTACCCCCCTTTTTACTGGAATGGCTCGGGTAAGTTCACCATTTCTTCCCCACCTTACTTTAGCAAAGTTATCAGTGTGGAGCTTTATAAGATTGGCCAACAATTCTTCCGGGACACCCATCTTCCTTAAGCTTTCCCATAATAGGTAGCGGGGGACAAGATCAAACGCTGAGCGTAAATCCACAAATGCAACATATATGCTACACTTCTTTATCTTAATGTATTTCCAGCAAATACACATAAATCTATACACCTGATCCACAGTGCTTGTCTTAGTTCTGAATCCTGCTTGGAATTTAGAAAGGATTTCAGATTCCTTTATCCAAGTTAAAAGCCGATTTAAAATATGTCTGGCAAAATTTTTTTGTAAAATGTCAATTAAACTAATTGGTCTGTAATTACCTGGGTTGTAGCGATCCCCTTTTTTGTAAATAGTTACTATTTCTGCCCCTTTCCATGTTTCTGGGATCGGGGTTCCCAGCAAAATGGAATTACACAGAAAGTTTATATAGGGGCACCATACATCAATATTATGGGTAAATAAGTCACCAGGTAATTTGTCCGGGCCTGGAGCCTTACCTGCCTTAATTGCTTTTATTGCACACAAAGTTTCTTTAATCCTAAATTTCGCTATGTTAGTGTACTGGGGAGAAGAACCACGATCATTATACTCAGAGGATGGCCCAGCCTGGTCATATAAAACTACAAAGTGATCAAACCAGACTTTTTCGTCCAAAAAGAAGTCCCTGTTGGAGCTACCTATTTTATTGTTTTTGGCTATCAAGTTCCAGAAGGTGCATTGGTCGTGTTTCCTAGCGGCACTCAAGAGATCTTCCCAGATTAAGTCATCCCATTCCCTTTTTGCATTATGCAAGAGTCTTTTGTATTCGTGTCTGCATTCTCTAACCCTCGTCTGATCTTTAGATTTCACGGCAATGATTAAATTAGTTTTAGCTAGATGACACTGTTTATTGTACCATGGTGTCTCTAGTTCCAATTGCCTCCTTGTGTTATCTTTTTTATTTGTACAACTTTTACTCAGGAGGGGAGTTAGTGATTCCACTAAGTGATAATGCATTTTCAGGACCTCATGGGATCCCAGCCTTAGGTTTTCATATAAAGGGATGATATCTGAGAAGGTGTTATAGATTCCCAAAAGCGTGTCCTCTTTTGCTAGGATATGAGGCCATTTAATTGCTTTCCTGTTGTTGGAGACAACAACCTCAGCCACCTCCCTCTCGCATTCGGTCTCATTTTCGTGTGCCAAAAAGGGATCCGGTAGTAGCCCTAATTGTAATGGAAAATGGTCGCTCTCCGGTCTGTTCACAACCTTAAAGGGCAGCAATAAATACCAGAGGTTGGTTGAGATCAACATAAAGTCGATCAAAGATTTAGACAACCCCTTGCTGAATGTGTTATTAGCTGGCTTATCCGGGTCTAATCGCCCATTACATGCCCTCAAGTCATGGGATACAGTCAATTCACATATCTGCATAGCAGCCACTGTACATTTTACCGGCTTTACATTGTCTAGGGGAGGGATATCAAGTGCTCTGTCTTCGTTTTCTAATAGATTTTCGAGCCCCATTATGGGATCGAACTGGCAGTTGAGATCCCCGCCTATAATTATTTTAGAATCGGGCTCTAAATTGCACAAATAAGAGCTAAGTTGTTCTATGACCATTGATTCCTTATTTTGCGGGGAAGGTCTATTATAGACATTTATCATGTAAACATCACCCAAATCTTTCGTGGCTAACTTGACCCCAAGTAAATCATTGGAAGCAAGGTACAAAGGCGATGCAACAACATCCAGGGATATACTTATCCAGATTATTAAACCCCCTGAAGGTCTACCTCTCACTGATGCAATTGCCCCACAATTAAATGCTTTATAACCAAGTCTATGTACAGTGTTAATAGCCCATGTTTCCTGCAGAAATATAATGTTGTGCTCCTCCAAGAAGGAGCTCCAATTTCTATCACAGAGGTTTCTAGTCAACCCTGCGATGTTCCATGACATAATTTTTAAATCTCGCTTAGGCTTGTGATGAACTTGGTTTGCTGGGTGGCAATTACTTGTTTTCGATGTTTCCCCCTCGTTGAGTAGCTCCATAGGTTCTTTTCCATGCACCTGGTCCCAGGTTACTTTATTAGACAGTGGTGATAAATCATGGGCCTGAACGCTACTAAGATCGATTAAGTCCGTCCCTTGATGTCCGGCCAGATTTCTTTCGGGCAAATTTCCTGCCTGCGTGGGCTCGACTATCTCTATTTCAGGGATCAATACCCCAGTACATGTGTTTGATGTTTTACTTGATTCCTGCTGGTACGCACTAATCGTAGGGGAAGATGATCCATTAAGTTCATAGTCTTCATTTGTTTGTCAGTGACCCCACCATGACCAGTTTTTGTCCGTTTCCATGTTTGTCGGGTGTATTCTGCCAATTGGAGTTGGGGGATCGAAAAATTAATATCTGTTGTCCATCAGACCTGGCTTTTGAGGGACTCTGCTATCTTGCTTCCATTGCATTGGGTAAAAGTAGCTAAGATCGCAGGTTCCAATTCCTCGATTACCTCTTCGTGATTGTTGGCTATATACAAGTTGTGCTACAGAGGGATCTTTAAAATTGACCAAAATACAGTCCCCTTCAATGTCTTTAGACCTAGTGCCCAGCCAACTAACTCTTCGGACTTGGATAACTTGACAATTAACAGTGTAGGGTAGGGGTCTATTTTCCCTTAGCCAGTATAAGGTCTTGTTTTTTAATTCATCGTAAGACTCCCTTTTGTTGGGTTTCAATGGGGGAACTCCAGTGAGAACTACCACATAAGGTTGGCACCCTGGTGGAAGGTGTGCATTTGGGACCTTCTTTGGCACCTGGGATCCTGTGCTACAGTCAGATGTTTGAACATTGGTGTTGTTGTTGTTGACTGTAGGTCCCATCCCATTCGTTGGTTTTGTAGGTACCGAAGTTTGAGAAGTGGTAGTATTTGATAATTGTTTTGTTTTGCGCGGTGCAGGCTTTGGAGGAACAACCTGTTGTATTCCGCCGTTGGGCGGTAGGTCTTTAGGGGGCTCCGCACTTAATCCTCCCAATACAGCATTGGTCCTACTTAGATCTGCCACCTTATCATTCCTGGGTGGACGAGATGGTTGCGCTAGTTTGGGGGTCATTGAGCTCTTCTCCATCCTTGCAGTGTCTTGTCCAATCTTAAAATGGAGTTTAACCAGTGTTTTTAGGGCAAAAAAATTGTCCAAGGATGTTTGCTCGAATTTATCCAAGCGGTCTGATAGCCCTTTCAGTTTTTCAGTTACTGGTAACAATAGGGATGTCATAAGGGATTGGATCCGTTCCATCAGCAATTCTGGTGCTGATAATTCTTCAGGATTGTTTGATGAATCAATGACCACAGCGGTACCAACAGAAACATTTGATCGGTCACACTCCGGAGGTTCACTACGTTCTGTCCCATTGTTCGTGGAGTCATTAACTAATGCTTTGCTATGTGCTCCCCCATTCATATAATTTTTACAAATTCTTTTTAAGGCCTTTAGTCTATAAGCTTTGCGTGGGGTAACTAATCTTTTCCGTTTTACGGCGGCCCTACCTGTCTTCTGAGGGGGTGATTGAAGAGTATGTTCTGTGGGAGTGTCGTGTATCGTTATTAGAGGCAAGACCGGTGGAGCAGGCACTATGGAATTTGAAACGTTTCTTGTTTCAACGTTAGTTGATGTTTTATTTAGAGGTACTGGATCGGGTGCAATTTCAAAAAAGTCACTATCCGGTCTCAAATCGACAACACATGGTTGCTGGTCGCTAGGGATGAAGGGGGTGGCTGATTCAGATTGAATGATGTTTGAAGGAGATTTGGCCTGCGCAAAAGACCCCATAGAGGATCGCTTGTGCGCCAAGTATTCACGTGATAGTCTACGTTCTGCTAAAATAATCTCCTTCTCTACAACAGAAACAGCACGAGTAATGAAATTATCCATGGTCCCCAGCGTAGAGTTTCCCCCTCTCCGTGAGCATCTACCTGAACGGGTAGCCATTGGGGAATATGCAGACATGTGAGACGCTTAGCGCAGTTGGCTAGGTTATATAACCCTGCACAGGGCTCCTCTGGTTTACCTGAGTTGTTAGAGGGGTGGCCCGTCCCGGCCCCTGCTGGCCCCGGACGGCCACAGACGGCCCGCCCTTTGCCCGGGCTTCGCCCGGCGTCCCGCTTGTTTCCCGCAAGACGGACTCTCCTCTGATGTTATAGGATGGCGGTGGTGGGCGGGGCACGCAGGGGGGGCGCTGACCGGATGTCACGTGGTCATGCAGGGACTCCTGGGATAGTGAGTCCCTGCCGCGCTTACCCCAGCAGCCTCCACAGGTGTTCTTCTCACTCGGCAACCAGGCAGGAGCAAACAGTGTTGGTGGGTCGATTGATCCTCCCACAGGCGAAGCGGCTCCCACGTATCGGGAGCGGCGAGCAGTCGACAGCAAGGCAAAAGGACAGGCAAACTCCCGCATCGTTCTTAATCACAGCGAAAAAGGGTCACACAGGTGAGTGTTCCAACTTCCCTTTTAACGGTTTGCCGGTGGGGGCGGGGCACGCAGGGGGGCGCTGACCGGATGTCACGTGGTCATGCAGGGACTCCTGGGATAGTGAGTCCCTGCCGCGCTTACCCCAGCAGCCTCCACAGGTGTTCTTCTCACTCGGCAACCAGGCAGGAGCAAACAGTGTTGGTGGGTCGATTGATCCTCCCACAGGCGAAGCGGCTCCCGCGTATCGGGAGCGGCGAGCAGTCGACAGCAAGGCAAAAGGACAGGCAAACTCCCGCGTTGTTCTTAACCACAGCGAAAAAGGGTCACACAGGTGAGTGTTCCAACTTCCCTTTTAACGGTTTGCCGGTGGGG
This sequence comes from Lissotriton vulgaris, assembly GCF_964263255.1. NCBI lineage: Eukaryota > Metazoa > Chordata > Amphibia > Caudata > Salamandridae > Lissotriton > Lissotriton vulgaris. The sequence goes on along the minus strand of NW_028240703.1, from coordinate 60,640 downwards.
GCGGGGCACGCAGGGGGGCGCTGACCGGATGTCACGTGGTCATGCAGGGACTCCTGGGATAGTGAGTCCCTGCCGCGCTTAACCCAGCAGCCTCCACAGGTGTTCTTCTCACTCGGCAACCAGGCAGGAGCAAACAGTGTTGGTGGGTCGATTGATCCTCCCACAGGCGAAGCGGCTCCCGCGTATCGGGAGCGGCGAGCAGTCGACAGCAAGGCAAAAGGACAGGCAAACTCCCGCGTCGTTCTTAACCACAGCGAAAAAGGGTCACACAGGTGAGTGTTCCAACTTCCCTTTTAACGGTTTGCCGGTGGGGGCGGGGCACGCAGGGGGGCGCTGACCGGATGCCGCGTGGTCATGCAGGGACTCCTGGGATAGTGAGTCCCTGCCGCGCTTACCCCAGCAGCCTCCACAGGTGTTCTTCTCACTCGGCAACCAGGCAGGAGCAAACAGTGTTGGTGGGTCGATTGATCCTCCCACAGGCGAAGCGGCTCCCGCGTATCGGGAGCGGCGAGCAGTCGACAGCAAGGCAAAAGGACAGGCAAACTCCTGCGTCGTTCTTAACCACAGCGAAAAAGGGCCCATAGTGTATTAGTTGTGGCCCTTTCTGAATAAATCATTGGAATTGACATTTTAAAAGGAATGACTTTGTATTTAGATGATGGGTACTATCAGTTTGGAACAAAACGTTATATTTCAGCTAACGCAGTGAGAGTAGGTCACTTTAAAATTCCTCCTGTGAAGGTGCCTCAGGCGACTAAGGTGATCTTCATGAAACAGTACAGAATTCCTGGTGGGCATGATGGAATCAGTGCTACCATTCAAGATTTGATGATTGCAGGGGTTGGGGTTCCGATTACTACTGCATGGAACAATCACATTTGGCCGGTGCGCAAAAGTGACAATTCATGGCGCATGACGGTGGATTACCGCGAATTGTACAAGCACACACCACCTTTGACTGTTGCCATCCCTGATACTGTTACGGTGATAGAAAGAATTCCGAAACATCCAGGGACTTGGTATGCAACTGTTGATATTGCCAATGCTTTCTTTTCTATTCCTATAGCTCCCGAATGTCAGGAACAATTCAGTTTTTCATGGGGTGGCAGACAAATGACATTTCCAAAGTCTGCCTCAAGGCTATTTGCATAGTCCGACGATATGTCACTGGCTGGCGGCAGAGCATTTAGATGAGGTAACGATAATTTGTGGAGTGCAGATTTGTCACTACATTGACAATATCATGATCCAAGGCGAAACACAAAAGCAAGTCCAAACTCAGTTAGATCGAATTGTAACCTATTTACAGAACAAAGGATGGGAAATCAATCCTGATAAATTGCAAGGTCCAGCACAGAGTGAAAAATTCTTAGGCGTTCAGTGGCATCAGGGAAATCGAGAAGTGGTTCCACAAGTGAGACAGAAAATTAAAGAATTTGCAGTACCCCTAAATAGAAAAGAAGCTCAGAGATTCATTGGTTTGTTTGGATTCTGGAGACAGCATATTCCCCATTTAAGTCAAATTTTGGCTCCTTCGTATAAAGTCACGCGAAAGAAGAATGCGTTTGAGTGGGGTGAGTCACAACAGACCGCGTTTGAACTTGCAAAAGAGGCTATTCAGCATGCTTTGGTTTTGAGGCCAGTGCGAGATGGTGATGTTGATTTCAATGTGACTGTGCAGGGTCCATATGCGAATTGGAGTTTATGGCAAAAACAAGGTAAGACAAAAGTACCCCTAGGACAAACAACCCGTATTTCAATCTCATACCACAACGACAGGCAAGGCAAAATCTTTTGTGATCGATGCTGACGAGATCAGAGAGCAAATACGCAAACGGAGGAAAGACGGTGCACCTGGGCCGAACGGGATCCCAACAGCTCTTTTCATGCAAGACACAGAATATTGGTCAGAATCCTGGAAGGGCTCCATTATATCACCAATCTATAAGGTGGGGGACAAAACACTACCAAAAACTACTGCCTAATTGCACTACTGGATTTAGAAGCAAAGTATTATGCGGAGAACTTACTAATAGAATTACAGGAATGGGCAACAGAGCAAAATATTATCCCCCCCCCAGCCAAACAGGGTTCTGTAGAGACACTGGAACAACTACAAACCTCTTAGCTATGTCACTACTCATCGATAAAGCTATTTTCAGCAAACATACTCTTCACTTCTGCTTTGTGGATTTTAAGGCGGCGTTCGACAACGTTAACCGAGCTAACCTGTGGATGAAGTTATCCCACTGGGGGATTCCTTCATCCCTCTTAAACCCTCTACTAGAATTACATTCCAATATGTGGGTACAGGTCAAGCTCGGCAACGGTTCTCAACTGTCGAGGCGCATTAAAACAACCAAAGGCCTTAAACAGGGGTGTGTTCTCGCACCCTTTCTCTTCAGCCTTTACACTGCGGATCTGACAACAGCACTTACTCCTTGCAATGCGCACGCTCCCCAAATAGGAGGAAAAACCACTTCCAGTATGTCTTATGTGGACAATGTTGTTCTAACCAGTCATACTCAAGTTGGTTTACAACGGCTACTCAACATACTTCATAGATATGCCGACGAGAATTATCTGGAAGTCAACATCGAAAAAACCAAGACTCTGACAAATAAATGGGTAACGGTCTCATTCTTGGTCACTAGGTAAAATTGCACTCACCAACTGTGAGGTGTATAAATACCGAGGAGTTATGATCGACAAGGGGGGTCACTTCACGAATCAGCTCAAAACACTTAAAAGGAAGGGAATGGTGGTTGCGATCATGCTAATACAACTTAAAACAAAACTGTGGGTCCAACATTCGCTCCACTTCTCCGCGTTCCATCATCAATTCCATATGGCAGTAAGGTTTTGAGAGGCAGGGATGCTCGTTTACTGGACACCATTTTGACGAAAGCATATAGAGTAATGTTAAATTTACCGCCTTACCTGTCGCCAGCACAGATTCGTTCCAAGCTTGGTCTAACGAAGCAACTCCTCGCAAGGCGAGGCTCATATATCAAGTGCTGGCACAAAATTAAGAACTCCACTGCAAACACATTGAATCACCAGCTCTGGCAGGAACTGTGCAGCAAACCTACCGCACTGGCCAAAGCTTACTTGGAGGAATTGCTCATCATAACGGGATTGGCCAACCTATGGGAAATCCCAACAACGCATTTGCACTTTAAACGCATCACTAACAAGGTTGTTAAGAAACTCTCCTTTATAGAAGACAAAGCAGCATTTGCACACGGGAGCCACGCATGGATGACTTTATCCAATTATAACTCATTTGGATCACAGGCATACTTTGTATTAGGGTATTCAAGGAAGTCTAAAGAAGCCTTTTTAAAGCATAGGCTAGGAATCCTGCCAGCCATACCACATCTTCCACCGTGGCTAAGAAAGAACTATGGGAACTTATGCCGGCTATGTGGTGCTGGAAAGGAAGACATCGAACACATAATATGCATCTGTGTCAAGCTTAACAAGGAAAGGGTTGGCCAGCTAAAAACTAATTTTAGCGAACGAGGCATACGCACACGGAGACAAGCAGTACTTGCATGCTTCAATCCACTGGATCCACAACTGAATGGGAAGCTTGTCAAGTTTTTAGTTCTTGTAGCATCCAAGCAAAAGATGCGTGTTACTACAACTAGCGAATAATTCCTCATAGGCCTCCAGCAAAAAGACTCTGAACATTCTGCACTTTTTATTTACGCATGTGTGCACTGATACCTAAAAACCTTTCTAACAGAGCATTGATTGAAATGCCTTTTTATCAAAACGTTTTATCTGAATGTATTTTGTAATGGTTTTAATTAATCAAAAACAATAAATTTTAGTTACTTACTTACCCTAGTATTCTGGACAAAAAATGTGCACGACGCTGGCGAGCATTACACACCCTTTGAGAAACAGTTGCTTGCATGTTATTGAGCTTTGGTAGATACAGAACAATTGACTTTAGGATATGATGTCGTTTTGAGACCTGAGATTCCAATCATGCAATGGGTTATGAGCTCTCCTAAAACTCACAGAATTGGACATGCACAAGAAACCAGTGTAATCAAATGGAAGTGGTACATACAGGACAGGGCTCGAGTGGTTCCTAAGGGCACAGCGATGTTACAAGAGCAGGTGGCGCAGGCGCCAATAGAAGAGACAGACGTGGAATACAACGAACCTATAGTACAGGAATCCCTTGTTAAGTGGGGTAAGCCATTCAGCAATCTCTCCATGGAGGACAGAAAGCATGTGTAGTTTACGGATGGTTCAGCCAGGTATGTTGGAGCAAAGAGGCAATGGAAAGCAGTATCCTATAACCCTGTTACCCAAAAATTGTTGAGTACAACTGGTGAAGGAAAGAGTAGTCATTTTGCAGAACTCTATGCTGTTTATCAGGCTTTAAAACAGGAACTGCCAGGAGTTTGTCATATTTATACTGATTCATGGTCGACTGCTAATGGATTAGCCACATGGCTTCCCACATGGTACGCGCACAACTGGTTAATAAATGCTAAGGAGGTAAGAACTGTGGAAAGAGGTGTGGGATATGCTCCCCCAAAGTGTTGTGTCTGTGTTCCATGTAGACTCTCACTGTTCAATTGATTCACTTGATAGGTGGCTTAACCTCATTGCAGATGAAAATGCTAAACTCTCTGAGGCAGAGGTGGAGACGCAGGGTTCTGACCTGGTTGGATTGGCGAGATGGGCACATCAAAAGTGTGGACATTATGGAAAAAAGATCACTAGCAGGTGGGCAGCAAATAGAGGGATATATCTCCCCCTTGAAGTGATTAGACCATAATTTTACAGTGTCCCATTTGCCAGCATTCCCAACAACGAGAGATACCACAGATAGTGAGAGGTCAGTTACATCGAGGTACGTCACCAGCGCAGATTTGGCAGATAGTTTACATAGGTCCCTTACCAATGTGCAAAGGTTGTCAGTATGTATGTACGATTGTAGACACTTACTCAGGATATTTGAGTGCATCCCCCTACAAACGTGCTACTCAGATGAATACGCTTAAAACTCTAGACTTACTTATGTTATATTACGGAAATCCATTACAAATTCAATCAGATAACGGCTCACACTTTAAAGGGAGAATGGTACAAGAATATTGTGCTAGACACAATATTGAGTGGATTATTCATATTCCTTACTACCTACAAGCTGCAGGTTTAATTGAACGCATGAATGGCCTTTTGAAAGATCAATTAAGAAAACTGTCTGATGGTTCATTACGTAACTGGAGAGACCATCCATTTGATGCCTTACAGATTTTAAATAATCATCCTTTGAATAACTCTGAAACACCCATTATGCGAATGTTAACCCCTTCTGTAAATGTTCAGCCCCATACGGCAGTGGCTACCATTGTCTATTGGGAAATGACTCCCGGAGCCTTGGCTCCACGTAGAGTGACTCCTGAAGCTGCTGGCTTAGATTTGAATACTCTGAAGCAGTATGTTTCGAAACAAAGAGATATTGTCCTTATTGAAACTGGAATCGGTGTTCAAATACCAGCATGACACTTTGGCTTGATCGCCCCACGCTATGGACTAGAGCTAAAAGGCATCCAGGTGCTGGGTGGCATAATTGATTCTGATTATCAAGGTGAAATCAAAATTATTCTGTTGCACAGTGGTGATCCTGATTTAACTGTCCAGCCCGGAGATCAAGTTGCCCAGTTGGTTATAATGCCAGTCTTTGGAGGTGTGGGGTGAAAGGGGACTGCCCCAACCCTCCCAAATGTACGTGGAGAAGGAGGTTTTGGCACAATTGATAAAAATGCAGGAGCCTGAGTGTGGGTTCAGTCACCCAACCAACCCCCTGAAACAGCTGAAATAATCACCACAGGCAGTGATAATTCAATCCTAGTCATGAAACCGGGACAGGAAAAATGGGACCGCGTCCCAGCTGAGAAATGTTATCTTCGAGAATGAGTAATGCCTCTTTTTGACTCCTTTTCTTTAGGTCACATTATGGACTGTCGGTGCGGGATGTGTCATTGCTGGACTCCTTTCGGCATGGTACGCATGGGGCCGAGATGGGCCCAGGGAGATTCCGAAGCAAGACGATCGACCAAGAGCGCAGGATGAATTCAATTTCTCTTGCACATAAAGTGCTGAACAATTCTAATTTCTGCATGGCGAACATGAGGAGTGTCCAGGACATTTTGTCAACATGTTTAGTGTCCATTCCGACTCCTGCTGCTGTTCTGATAAACGCTGTCAACGTTACCGACAATGACAAAAGCACTAGCATTGAAAACGTGAAGGCTCGTTTATCTGTTTATGACTATTGTAGATCTTGCATGGTGTTAACTGATTATAGGGGGTTTCAAACTTTCGTTATTACCACTTATAACATCACGGAAGGTGATATATGCTACACATTCATGTGTGATCCACAATTAATTGGCAAATGTGCACAAGCTAAATTAGAGAATGTTTCCTCACTTTCCCAGCATATACAGATTTTGTGCCATAATCGCAAACCCAACATGTGTTCTTCAGTTCATAATTCTATGTCTTGGAAAAATGTAGTTCTTTCTATTAGTCATTATGGAAATGTCTTGTTGCCAACCGGATGGCTTTTTTCATATGGAAATACTTCATGGTCCTTTATTCCAGCAAACATTTCTGATGGACCGTGTGCCTTAACCAGATTAAGTTTGATTATGTTTTCTTTATTTCCTTCTACTTACAGTTGAAGTGTACGTGAGGCTCCTCAATTAGATGAGCACTGTGAATCTAATTTGCATTTACTTTCTAAATCTGAATACATTAGTTCAGCTGCCTCGATTGTAGGTATTCCAGGACTGTCAATTTACAATTCCAGAGCCATCAATAAACTGGCTTGTCTTATGGCTAAATCCATCAATCACACTTTAACTGCTTTATCAGAATTTTTATTAGATGCACAAGGTGAACGCCAAGCTATTTTGCAGAAGAGAGCTGCTATTGATTATCTTTTACTTAAGCATGATCATGGATGCTCGGACTTTGAAGGTTTATGTTGTTTTAGTCATTCTGACCACTCTAAATCTATCCAGTCTCATATTGATGCTTTACACAATTTATCTTTAGAAGTTTGACAACATTTGGATCAAGGATGGTGGGATTGGCTCTTTGGGTGGTTACCTAATCTTAGTCTGCTCCGTTCTATCGTGGGTGGTGCACTTTTAGTCATCTGTTTTCTGGTTGCAATCTGCTGTTGCATTCAATGTGTGCCTAACCTTTTGAATATGTTTCGACCTGGCACTTTGACTAGATCTGTTAGTTATATTTCTTATTATTCAAGTAATGATTTACGTTCTGTTTAATGTTTCTATACATTCGATGGTGTTGGACAATGGTCCTGGGTGGAATGTATTGATTGTGCCAATTATATGGTAGAATTGCTCAATTATGACCATTGCCTACCACCATCTCAGTATATTTTGATCTGATATAGTGATGTGTAGGCCTGCATAGTATGAATAGGCTACAAAGTAGGGCTTGATTATGCCTTCTCTGTTTCCGACTTTATCTTGCTTCGTGGTAGTGCTTGCCTATTGGCTTTGGCATACTCTTATGCCGTCTTGCATACTAATTTCTCTCATCTACGGGATAAGTGGCCTATGCTTAAGCTACTTCATTTTCTAAGCTGTCGCCATCTTCTGAGCCTTTCTAGGTGAGAAGCCATGTTATGCTTTTCACTTGTTTTCTGCACCTCGTATGCTGGTAGAAACTGGTTCTTCTCAGAGGAATGTACAGGTTCTGTCTCGAAGCCATAGCAAAGGCCTGATCAACCGATGCCGTGGTCTTGGAGCGGGCTGGTGCTGGCTCTCATGAGAACGAGGGGGCAGGCTCGCCTGGAGCTTTGTTTTACGTTTCCACTTGTACTAAAGGGGGCATCTGGGTCTCGATCGCTGGTAGTTCATCACAGTACAGACGTGTGGCTGTGACGGTGGAGCAGAATCCTGATTCGGCTGGAGAAACGGACTCCCCTCTGGGGATGTGTAGATACTTAGTGAGGTGTTCCACTAATTCTTATATTCTTACTATTCTTGCCTAACTATCCTCTTCTATTTTCAGGTTCAATACATTTATATACATATAAGTGCTATATATATGTTTTACTGATTGCGTTTAGCAATTGCTTAGGTGCTAATATGAAGAAGGCCTATCGTGACATAGTAGTGATTCTTTTTCATTCTATCATTGTGTAAATAAAAGAAACCCCAGAGCATATGATTGTTTGCCTGTATTCTTTGTGAAGGGAGAACTGGCTCCTTTTTGACCAAATGCTTATAGAAAGATGGGTGAATTCCCTTCTAATGGGTAATTGCAGCTTCAAGAGGTTGTCTGGCCCTTAGCGAGGAGCGAAATTCTAATTCTTCCACCCCCCCGGTCTTGCTGGAGACGCATGCGTTGTAGTCCAACCTAGGTGAGTATTCTGTGGTCGGAGAGGAGCGGTTAATTGCCTCTTGCACTGCGCCTGTCACCAGGAGGCTTGTGGTTATTATTGGTGTTTGCGAGCCTCTCAGCGAGGACTATAAAAGCTTTCTTAGTATTAGTGTTCCTTTCTTGGGTGAGTATTGTGAAGTATTGTGTCCTTTTGGGTCCCAAGAGGGGATAAGGTGGTATGTCCTGATTATTGGCAGAATTTTCAGGCCATTTCGCCGTCGCATTGCTGAACAAGGGTGTCGCCGCTGCAGCTGAATCGAGACTTCTCACATCATCGGAGAAAGGTGCCACATCTGGAAGATCTTCACGTCTTTATTTCTTTGCACCTGAACTTTGCTGCATTTCCATCGCTGAAACACTATTGTTGTGGAAGCGTCACGCATCGTAAGGTACATTGACTTAATGGTCTTGTGTTAAGTCGATATAAAGAATACTTATTTTTAATATACAACTGTGTGGTGTCCATCTGTAGTGTTGTCACTTGATTACTGTATGTGGTCACAAATGCTTTACACACTGCTTTAGAGATAAGCCTGTCTTCTCATGCCAAGCTACCAAGGGGGTGGGCAGGGGTTATTTTAGGATTGCACCCCTTACCCTGACTAGAGGCAAGGGTCCCTATTTGTCACAAGTATCTACCTGTGCCAACTAGGGACTCCCATATCTAACACTTACCGCAAAAGCAGTCAGGCTTAACTTAGAGGCACCTGTTGAAGAGATAGAATTTAGATATTGGTGGATCTGGGCGCGCCTTTGATTTTCTAACACTTTTCTCGCCTGCTGCCTTGGTGGTCTGCCTGCTGCATTTAGATGTTGGTAGGTCTTTGGAGTAAAGACCTTTGGAGTCCCACTGTCTCTGTCGGAGTCTTCCTCCTGCATCAACTGCATCATAGGCAAAAGTAGCTGTCAGAGGGAGTCCCGCCAACATTACTGCTGTGCTGAATACGATATGCCTTTCCACCGAGGCAACTGTAGCGGGGAAACCTCCAAACTCGAGTTTGAGTAATTGAAGACAAAGAGGTCAAAACGTATCTTTTTTCAGTTTCCCACTTCTGAGTTCCATATTCTATCCCTTTGTTCAGGCCCTTCCTGTCCTGCTGTGACTTACCATGATGCTAAGCAACCATGTTGTCGCTGGAATCAAAGATAGGCTTTGTGTTACTTGTCTCACTATGAATCATGTTTTAACATATGCTTTAGCCTTGTTTTTTTACATATCTCTAACATTCAATTCTTGTAGGTGTCAGTCATAAGTGTTCATCATTCAACTTATCATGGTAAAATGTACACACCTATATTGAAACTTAAAAAGATATTTATTTGGTGGGGGCAGTTGTGGGGGTTGTTCATGTGGTGTCTGTGCAAGTCATACAATAGTGTGTGTGTGCTTTTGGTGTACTATGCTATTTGTTAAAAAAACAGGGCACTACATATTACCTACATAATATACATTTTGACGCATTCACTTCAAATATGGGTACTGCGGCAATGATGAGTAGTATTTACCTGTCTCCACACCACCAGGGACTCACTCCGTCTAGAGTCTGCTGCCAGAACAACACCAGCACAACAGGGACATCTAAATTGCCTCAGCGGAAACCTCCAGCTTGACAGTGACAGAGTCTTTTAGCCAACAGAGAAGACTGCTGATGCTGCTGGAAACAGTCTGTTAATGCCACATCTAAATACGGCAGACCGAATGCCGTCAGCCCAACCGAGGACTTGGAAACGCCACCTCAGAGGGACAACGGTAGTCCCACCAAGATCTAAATCCGGCTCATAGTCTCTATTTGCCTTGCCCTTTGATATTAATCCATGTACACCGTTGTCAGAGGCTTGACTCACTTGTGACCAGCTGGGAGGTTCGAGGGTATTTTACTGGTATTATAATGGTGGAACAAATCCCTGATTGCGCTGATGATCTAGAAATGCCCATATTTTTTCCTAGTGTGATCGTGATATTTCTTACCCACATCAGAAAAGTATAAAACTGGCTCACCCTATTTGTGGAGCTAGGGATGAGGATAAGATCTAATTCTTCCAAATCTACACGCTAGTAATCTGTAACCGGTAAAACAACAATCTTTTTCCAACTCTGCCAATTGCTCATGTTAGACTTCTTTGGTGATACCAAAAATAATTAGGATTGGGCTTACCTTGATTTCTTGACCGTTACTTTCAGATAATGTTACCTTGTTTAATTTCAGAAGGTAAATAATACAGGACATCTCTCAAACATATGGATGTTTTTGACTTGTAATTGGTTACATTTCTTACATATGCCTTCATTTTATTTTAGATTTTGGCAATTCTTTTTGGGGTCCTTACGTTCTGTGATTAGTGAAAAGGTGGTTTCTGCTAAGTGATGAAGATTAAACTATTTGGTAAAGTATATATTGGTATGTTTGTCATAGGTTCTTGGTTCTCATCATACTCAACTCTACACACAAATTTTGTATTGCTCCGACTGTTTGTTGTCATCTTCCTCAGGTAGGCCTGCAAATATTGGTGCCACTTTTGTTAGTGATGGATTTTGTAGGGCCTACTATATTTCCGATGGAGAACATTGAGTCCACATTTGCTGGGAACATCATGAGGTTAGTTGTAGGTACCCAGTTTATTTAGGGGACCCTTAGATTTGCCTGTTCAAACTGTCACAGGGAGTAATGTGTTTTCTCCACCTCAAGATCTCTCTTTTCTCAAGGGAAGGTCTTAAACAGTCTCTCAGATGTTCTGGTATTCCTGGGTATTCCAAAATTGGCACTAAGTGCCCATTATGTAGATATAGAATTTTCTGTATATTCCTCACCCCAAATCAGTTTTGATTCGTCATTTCAAGACCTTGAATCTGACCATTAAATATACTTTGGCACACCAAATGTATGTAAAAAATTAAATCCACATAAATCCTTTAAGATTTCTGGAAATACTAGCTCCATTTTCGCATCACTTGGACATGCAACTAGGGGTCTACATTCTTGAGCTTAAATGCCCAACAATTTAAATGAAGGTCGGGAAGACCTATTCACCCTTTTATAAGTTTCTTTCTTAACATTTTCTAGAGCAGGCTTGCCCCTTTTGAGCTCTATATAAGCAATTATTTTGACTGTAATTTGTCTAATCGTTTTTCATCAAAGCTTAAAAGGATACGGTTAAAGATATTTGCTACTTTGGGTAGGGTGTCATTTTTACTACGTTCACTCGCACATAGATTGTCAATAAAATATGTTTGCAGTGTTTGAACGTTTCATGGAGATTCAGCAAAAGGCGGCAAAGTTATTATCAACACAAAAAATGGGCCTTTCCTATGGAAACATGATCCTTACTGTACCTACCAGGTATATTTATTTTCAGTGAAAGAAACAAAGGTTAAAGGAATAGATAGGTGAAAATTCCAGAGCCAATGTAACTTTTTAAGCTCAAACATTCACTGAAATTCACCAGTTATAGTTATCTCTAGTAACTATAACTGGTGCCATAAGGTAACAATAACTTGTGCCACCACCAGGCACAGTGCTCATCAATAATGTAATTTCAAATGTTACAGTGATATTATCAATGATGTCTTATAAGATGTCATGAGTGAGGTAATAAGTGGGGTACTTAGCAGTGTATGGCGAGGGTGTGAGGTATAGTTACCTTAGGGCATGAGTTACAGTAACTAGAGACAACTGTAACTATAATTGGTGAATTTCAATGGTTTTTAGAGTTACCTAACATTTCAGCTAACTATAACTCGACTTTAATCTTTATTTTTTTAATGAATTTCTCCTTTTTTTTCACATGTAAAGTAATATTTTATGCCCATGCATAAATCCAACTCCCTGCTGTGCACGGCCTGTGGCTAGGCCCTGTGGCCAACTCCTCACAGGCCAGTAACCCTATGTCATGCACGGCCGCCTAGCCTGAAGCCAGACCCTGAGTTGACCCCCTGCAGGCAACCAATCCCCTGCTGGGTAGCAGCAATTATTTTTCTTTAATAGTGGGGAGGGGTCACACAGCCCCCTACCTGAGCCTTTAGGTCCCCAGAAACTTCATCTACCTGGGCAATTTTATTTAATTAAAGGGAAGGGGGGCATGCAGCCTACCTCTACAAGCCCCTATAGGCCCTGTGGACCTCATTCTCTAAGGTATTTTTGTACATTTTAAGGGGAAGAAAGCTGCATGACTTGAGGGCTTTCGATGTGAAGTCTGGCATTGAGGACGAGTCCCACGATCATCATTTGATTAGCTGTGAGGCTATGATGCGAGTACCTACATTGTCTGCTCCAATTAATGAGAGATTTGAAATGTGAAGGCTTGCATAGGGGAAGCTTCACACAGGCAGCTGTTTGGATGCAGGCTGCAAGGTTGATGCTGAGTTGCCGATGCAGTGCATTGGTTCTTCTCAGGATTGTGCAACGCAGCAGAGGAGATGCATCAGCTCTGCCGGGTCCACAGATGGCCTAGCAGAGCACCTTCAGGCCTGCTTCTAAGGGTCCAGGACTGTAGATGCACCACTTGGCAGTGTAGGACGTACAGATGGCACAGTCCAGATGCTAGGTACAAGGTTGTTGGAGCCTTCTGTCCCTGAGAATCTAGTCAAGAGGCTAGCCAACAAGTGATTGAAGTCACTCTAGGGTCCTGGGTTCAACAGATGTAGATCCATTCCTTCTCACCTAAGCATGAGTGCAGCAGGCCTACTGGTAGCATTAAATTTACAGGCCCTGTGCACATGTAGAGCCAATTTACTAGGGACTAATAAGTACATTAAATGCACCAATTAAGGATAAGCCAATGTTACCATGTAGTAAGGTGTGAGCACATGCATTTTAGCAACGGTTCACAGTGGTAAAATGTATATATTCCTAGGGTCAGCAAAAATAAGAGAAACACTGATAGGAAGGTTGAAGTCAAAATGTTTACGGGAAGACCATCCAAAGGCTGACAGGTCTAAGAGGTCATCTAGAGAATATTTAAAATCATGCATCCAGGAGTGGTAGAGTTGTCCGATATGATTATATTTATCTACTTAATTATGATGAACTGGCATCACATAAACATAAGGATTACATCACAAACCCTCACTACTCTCTTTAGATCATTGCATCAGAACTGCCCCATACTTTGGTAATCAAGGTCTAGGCATTATGGAGCTCATTACAATGGTTGAAAGCCCTCCATCGACAGACGGTCGGTGGCGGGCCTTCAGCCATTGTACTGCTGGTTCCCCCACCATATTATGATGGTGGGGGAAATTGTTGATTAAGCGTGGTGGTTGTAAAGATGGCCTGCCACGGTTCTGACAGGCAATCCATTTTCGACCGCCTGTTGGAACAGAATAATGGCCCAATAATGCCGTGGTGCCTTGTAGGCACTGTGGTGGGGATTATGAGATCCCTTTCCTCTGTTTGTTTTGTCGTGGACAAACCACCGCAAAACGAATGGTGGAAACGGATTTGGGGTCCCCTTATCCCCTGGAGCAGGGAGATGTACCCTAGGAGGCACGTATGGTGCCCCCCCACATATACCAGCACCAGGTGGCAGGCACCGCAAGGTGGCTGCCACGTAGTGCAGGGATGTGTCTGCACTCTATATTTTGCATTGTGGCGGGGCAGCTGACCGCATCCCTGCCACAATGCAAAATATAGGTGATGCAACCGCCATGGTGGCGGTCACATCGTGATTCAGATTGTGGGGAGGCCGCCTCATAGGTGGCCGGTCCCAAATCCGTAACGATGTTCGTCCGCCATCACAATGAGCCCCTATGTCCTTAACTGGGCAATGATAATCTGTGTTTTACAGATCAATAGTTCTATTGTTGTAACAAATAACTATGATGGAAGGAAAATTGTTCCATGGAGTATAGAGCCACACATAGAGATCAAAACATCTACGGACTTGGGTGGTTTTAAAAAGTGATTGAATTTTTTTTTGTATTGCTGAGAAATATTTCCAGTTTCTTTTGGGTATGCTCCTTAAATCACTGTTGAATTAGTTGCTTAACAAAAGAGTTTCAACTATATTGGACCATACTCTGGTATGGTAAGGATCAGTTTTTATGTAAATTACAAGTATATGGTTTTGAAGACATTTTAATAATTAGTCATTTAAAGGGCCATCTGCCGAATGATGTTACAATGTGTCTTGAAATATAAATCAAGCTTCATCAAACAAATGAGTATTCTGGAATGCCATTGTTGGTGAGTGTTAAGTATTAGGAATTAGGGGACCTTTTATGATAACAGGCGTATTGCCACCGCTGGTCCGGCGGTGTCCACCGCTGGCTCGGCGGTGGTGATTCGCCCGTCAAATGTCCCTGTGACACTCCCCGCCATATTAGTATGGCGAGGGGCACCGCAGCGGACGGAAAGACCGTCTGCTGCTTTTCCACCGATCGGATTGCCGGCAGGGCTGAACATGCAGTTAATATATTAGGATGCATGCAAAAAAAGGCCTTTCCATGGCGGAGACTCTGCCATGGAAAGGCAGGTGGTCTTTGACATTAGGGGCCTAATTGCGGGATCCCAGGGTATTGGGGGTGGGGTGTGTGCTTGGGGGGTTCATTGGCATACACAAGGTGGCAAGCACCGCACAGTGCCTGTCAGGTTGTCTATGCCAATGCACAACATGCATATTGTGGATTGAGGCAGGTGCTGCTGACCAACTTCTGGCGGTCAGTCCCGTTTACCGTTATGGTGTCTGCCCGCCATCGTAATGGGCCCTTAAGTTAAGAAAATGTTCTCAATGCTCAATAGGCCCTTTAAGCGTAAAAATATCTTTTACCCTGTGCCAACGTACCGACCAGATTTTTGGACCAGATGGAATCCGCTCCTAGGAGCCCCTCTAATCCAGCCGGAACGTAAACAACTCCCTCCTTAGAACGTATTTACAATGATATAGGCATATGTATAACATCTCGTACCTAAGGATGGGGAAAATAGCAATAAACAAGCATTGGTTCTACAATATCCTATTCACACCTATTAGTCTCGCAGCCACATAAGCCCAAACTAGTCTACCCTGGGGCAGGTCTGATAATATACCATTTCGCACTCTATTCACTTGACACGCGATCCGGCGCGTCTACACACGTGGGCCTGCAGTCCCAGTGCTCTCATTTATACCCGGTCTGCAATCCAGCAGACCTACACACCCCTCAATCTTGGGTGCTCTCACTCACACACGGCCTACAATCTGGCAGGCCTCCGTACCGTATCCCTCCGGTGCTCTCACTTACACACGGTCTACAATCCGGCAGGCCTACACACCTATCCTTAGGTGCTCTCATTAACGCCGTGTACCAACGACGATCACTTTCCTATGAATCCTCAGGGATGAAATCTGTAATTATCTATTCAGGGTAAAACTACGGCAATGGAAATTAGTATAGTGTTCGAATCATAATATGTGCCTTCTGCTCTTGACATCAACTGTTCCCTGCCTCCCTACTTATTCAGTCACTCCTTACCTGACCGGGATTCACATCCGTTCATGCAAACAACGTCTGACTAGGAGAACTAGATTACTATAATTGAACAAGAATACAAGGCACATGTCGGTTCACCAAAAATGGGGGCATTTATTATAGTAAAAGAAATAAACACAATACTACACAATATATATATATATATATATCTATACGTATATATGCTGCAAAGGAAAAAGTAGAGGTTAAGGTGCGCGCTTCGCAAGGGAAGGGGCAGATATCACCTGGTTAATATGAAGTTTGGACTCGGCAGTCATCTAGGTTCTCGTCTCGTCTCTCTCTGTGTCTTGGCTCGTCTCGGGGGGTCCACCTCAGCCGTCACAAGTACACGTCTGCACCGCTAGGCTCAACCTCCTCTGCTTCCCTCCAAGTCACTGGAACCTTGCTCGTTATTAGCTACCGTCTCTCTCTCTCTGTCTCTCTCTCTCGTTCTCAGAGAGTCTCGGTTTAGGAATCTTTTCTCAGACTTCAAAATGGCGATTGTCTGCCGCAGAAATAATTAATGGCATAGATGCTAACGGCTAGCTGCCGCCTACGGACTGACTCACTCATTGCCTAACACTTTCGCTAATATGGAAGCTGTCCCTTCATGGAAAGTTACGGCCAGTAACCTGCCGCCCACCAAATTCTTGTACCTCCCCGTACCAAGGACACGTTCCCAGCTGGCCAGCCTGGAGTTGTGTCTTCGGAGTGGAGAAAAATACAGTCTTTCGATAAGGGCCAGCCTGAACTGGTTCTCTCTAAGCGAACAACACCTTGAAACTAAAACATTACATTTAACCTAGAAAGCCTCTCCAGCTACCAGGCAGAGGGCAAGATGGAGTCTGTCCCGTTTAAGGCCTGCAAGGCCCAAAATATGCATGGCTCCATAGAAAATGTACTAATACTCTTACAAAAGGACGGATCATCACTAATACTTATATATCTATCCCCTAGCTTTAGCTTATAAGCCCTGATCTAAGGAAAAGGGTACGAAAATGCACTACTGTGCCTTATGGATAGGTCCTACTTATAGTCCTAATCCCTATACTATAAGGGTAATAGGCTGGAGTCATTATCCATCATCCTCCTTCTAAAAAGGGTCGGAAAAGTCCGTTATTACATTTCACCCTTGACTCCAGTCTATTAGCCAGGTTCTATATTGAACTAACATCCGTGGAGGAATAATAAGAAACAAAATTAACTGATCTATTCTTCCTACCAAATCTACAAAATTGCAATAAAGAGGGAATGCACTGGATAAAGCAGCAAATAGCTATCAAAATACAAATAAAAATTATAACACCCCCTAAAATCTGTCGTAAAGAATGTAAGTCTGGCAACCAATTAAAGAGCCAGTCGAACCAGCCCTGATCAATATGTTGTCTAATTTCTGCAGTCAAATCATGGAGTTTGTCAATATGGGCTTGGATTGATTTAGAATGGTCAGACAAATTAAAACAGCAGAGGCCCTCAAAGTCAGAACAGTCATGTCCATGTTTCAACAACAAATAGTCAATCGCAGCGCTATTTTGCAAAATGGCTCGTCGTTCACCCTGGGCATCTAATAATAAGTCAGATAATACAGTTGAGGTCTGATTAATGGATTTAACCATCCAGCAGGCCATCTTGCCAATGGTTTTAGCATCATAAACCGCTAATGCTGGGACACCAATAATAGAAAAAGCTTAACTAAGATACTCCGATTTAGAGTAAAGGTGTACGGTGGAATCACAGTCTTCTTGTAATGTCATAGAGTCTCGTACCACACGGGAATGGGAACCAGGGTGTGAAGAAAACATTAATAAACTTAATCTGGTGATAGCACACGGACCTCCAGTAATATTAGCGGGAATATAGGGCCAAGAAGTATTCCCGCAGGAAAAGAGCCAGCCATTAGGTAATAACATAGTACGATAATAGCTAGGAACAACTAATAAACTTTTACATGTCATATTATTTTTAACAGAAGTACATGAATTTGGAAGTCTTCGTAAACAAAGCAATCGTTGATGAGCAGAAAAAGAAGTGGCAGCTCGTAATTTCAAACGCAGGCATTCTGAAATTGCCTTAGGATCACAAGTGAAAACAAAACACAAATCGCCCTGCGTAATGTTATATGTAGTAATCTGGGAAGGAATCGGAAGGGCAGAGTCAGAAAGGGCAGAACATAAAGGGCAAAATTCATAGGCGGGAAAATCGCCCAAAATAATATTAGGACGGGCACTCGAAATGTTGAAAATGTGTCGCAAAGTTTCAATGGAAGCAGGGACAGCAACCAAGCAGGTCGCTAAAATATCAGTCACGGATCTCATAGGGGTGAGACAGAAATGTGGAGAGTTCGTAACCCTTTTCGCAAGGGTTATCCAAAAATTGGACGAGATGTCCCACGCAGCAAAGGAACGCGGAACTCGGGTTCTCCAATCAACCGAAGTCGGTGGGTCCTCTCCTCTCCCGGCGTAGCAGACCAAAAGGAGTCCAACGCCGGCACATCCTGCAGCAGCAGTCCAGAGAATGATCTGAAAGAATACAAACACAGGCCTTAATCACTCTCGCAAATAACATTTGTCAGCTGGGACAGCTTCCCAGCTATCTTTCCCTGGCTTCATCACCAAAATGGTGTTGTCATGACCGGTCGCAATAACTTCAGCCTGTTCAGGAGGATGTTTAGGCGATTGCACCCATATTTTGGCGCCAGGGTTGTCCGAAGAACCAAACCCTTTTTGACCTCATATCGTTAGCAAAGTTGGGGCAGTGCCTTTCTTAATCTCACCACTGAAAACAGGCATAATGAGCAACTGGGCAACACGGTTAGATTTCTTGATCGATAAGTCAAGCTCACTGCTATTAAGCAGGAGAACCTTAATCTCTCCCTGATAATCGCTGTCAATTACTCCTCCGAGAACTTGAATACCTTTCAAGGCAAGGCCCGATCTAGGGGCAATTAGTCCAAAGCTACCAGCAGGTATACAGACACCAATGCCAGTTTCAACCATGATACGGTCTCTACTTTTCAAAAGTGCATCATTCATAGCATGCAGGTCCAAGCCTGCGGAACCTGGGGTCGCTCTGCATGGAGCCAAAGCTCCGGGGGTAATTTCCCAATAGATAACAGTATGAGACATCGAATTAGGTTTTGCATCAACAGCAGGAGGAAACAAACGCATTAAAGGAGATTCAGCATGCAACAAAGGACGATTATTTAAAATCAATAATGCCTGAGGCAAAAAAATCTTTCCAATTTGTATAGTGGTCATTAGTCAATTTACGCAACTGTTCTTTCAACAAGCCATTCATGCGTTCAATGAGGCCCGAGGCCTGCGGATAATATGGAATATGAAAAATCCATTCAATGTTATTTTCCACACAGAATTCCTGCACCAATCTTCCACGGAAGTGGGATGCATTATCAGATTGAATTTGGAATGGGACACCATAGTACAGTATGAGTAATTCAAGAGTTTTAATGGTATTAACTTGGGTAGCTTGTTTACAAGGGAAAGCGACCAACAGGCCACTAAAAGTATCAACAGCTGTGCAAATATACTGGCAATTTCTGCTCATAGGGAGCGGACCAATATAATCAATCTGCCAAATTTGAGCGGGCATTTTCCCTCGATGTAAATGGCCTTTAACAATATGGGGCACTGATCGTTTTTTAGCATGCTGACAGATAGGACAATGCAGAATAACATCTTTAATCAAATTTAAGGGAATATGAATTCCTCGATCGGAAGCCCACCTGCTAGTGGCTCTCTCTCCAAAATGTCCTGCTTTTTGGTGGGCCCATTTCGCCAATCCTGCCAAATCAGAATCCTGCATGTCCACCACTGCCTCAGAAATTTTAGTCTTTTCATCTGCAATGTTATGAAAGAATTTGTCAAGGGAGTCGATTGGGGCATGAGCATCCACATGAAAGATTGTCACAGTACTCTGTGGGAGTAATTCCCAAATTTCTTGCCATAATTCTTTACCCCACAGTTCTTTTGAATGCAATTCCCAATTATGAGAATGCCAAGTTGGTAACCATATCGCCAGTCCATTAGCTGTGGACCAGGAATCAGTGAAAATATGACATGTGCCAGGTAATTCTTGTTTCAAAACTTGGTAAACTGCGTATAACTCAGCATATTGACTACTCTTTCCTTCACCAGTTGTGCTCAATAACTTTTGTGTGATCGGATTATATGAAACTGATTTCCAATGCCGTTTTTCACCAATGAATTTCGCTGAACCATCTGTAAACCACACATGTTTTCTGTCCTCCGCGGACAAATCATCAAATGGCTTACCCCATCTGACAGGAGATTCCTGAACCATAGGCACAGAACATTCATCTGCAGTGTCATTCGAGGGCGCCTGCGCCACTCGTTCATGCAATACAGCCACACCCTTCGGACCCACACGCGCTCTGTCCTGGATGTACCATTTCCACTTAATCACACTCGCCTCTTGAGCGTGTCCAATTCGATGGGACTTCGGCGAACTCAACACCCACTGCATGATAGGAATTTCAGGTCTCAAAATCACAGTATGACCCAGGGTCAATTGCTCGGTATCCACCAGAGCCCAGTAACATGCAAGCAATTGTTTCTCAAATGGTGTATAACGCTCACCAGCCTCAGGTAATTTCTTGGTCCAAAAACCTAACAGCACTTTTTGTCTGCCTTGCTTTTGCCATAAACTTCAATTGGCATACAGACCATCCACAGAAACATTCAAATCAACATCACCCTCGCTCACAGGCCACAAATCCAAGGCATACTGAATTGCTTCTTTTGCCAAATTAAAAGCGCTCTGTTGTGGTTCACCCCATTCAAACGCATTCTTTTTACGGGTGACTCGATACAATGGGGCCAAAATCTGACTCAAATGGGGAATATGCTGACGCCAAAAACCAAATAGGCCAATGAAACATTGAGCCTCCTTTCTGTTCCTCGGAACAGCAAAATCCAAAATTTTACGTTTCACCTGCGGGATCACCTCTCTGTGACCTTCATGCCAATTAATCCCTAAAAATTTAACATTCTGGGAAGGGCCCTGCAATTTATCGGCATTAATCTCCCAACCTTTAGCACGTAAACAGTCAAGAATCTGGTCTAAATGGGATTGGACCTGGTCTTGCGTCTCACCTTGAATCAAAATGTCATCAATATAGTGACACACCTGAATTTGGGGATGAACAGGCACTTCAGATAAATGCTCCGCCACCAGCCGGTGACAGATCGTAGGACTATGTAGGTAACCTTGAGGAAGACTCTGGAACGTCATTTGACGTCCATTCCACGTAAAACTGAATTGTTCCTGACACTCGGGGGCAATCGGGATTGAAAAGAAAGCATTAGCAATATCAATGGACGCATACCATGTACCCGGATGCTTCTGAATTCTCTGAATCAAAGTAACCATGTCTGGTACTGCAACAGCCAAATACGGAGTGTGTTTGTTCAATTCTCGATAATCAACAGTCATGCGCCAAGAATTATCACTTTTGCGTACGGGCCAAACGGGATTATTCCAAGCAGAAGTAATTGGAGTTATAACCCCAGCATCAACCAAATCCTGAATAGTGGCAGTAATTTCCTCATGACCACCAGGAATACGGTATTGCTTTTGAGAAACCACTTTCGTAGCCTGGGGAATGTGGATGGGGGGCATTCGCAAACGACCAACCCGTACGGGTCTGGACGAAATGTAATGTTTCGTTCCAAATTGATAACAACCATCATCTAAATGCAAAGTCATTCCTTTCAAAATGTCAATTCCAATTATGTATTCTAGGAGTGGCACAACTAATACAGAATATTCTTTGCGGGGAAGTCTGCCAATTTTCATGTCAAGTGTAGTTTGCACTGCGGGGGTCTCTTTTCCACCTAAACCAGTAATCGTGAAAAATTGTCCTTTAAATTTCTTAGATTTACCATGAATTAAAGTGGCCTCCGCCCCAGTATCCACCAATGCTCGGGCCCTTTGGATATTACGATGTTTCCAAAAAATTTCAATATCTACATAGGGTCTATTGTCTCTGTGAGCCCACCTGCGTACTGGAGCTTGACCTATTTCCTAGTCATTTTCACTGTGGTCAGCCAACCAGGATAAATCGGGATAAATGCTTTCAACTTTCTTCGGGATCAGAACGTCTTGTTCATATCCATCTCTATTACGAAATGGATTATTGTCATGTTCAAAAAACTGAGAATTGCGGTCAGAAAGCCTGTGGCGATCCTCCCGTCGTCTAACGTCAGGGGAATAACTCCTGTCATCTCTGCGTCTACTAGAGACACGATCATCTCTCCCTCTATCTCTCTCCCCCTCTCTCACCCTTGTATTATCGCGGCGGGGAGAAGCATCACGTTCATAGCGCCGGTCATCACGGCGATCAGCATCCACACGACGTCTCTCATCACCACTGCCATCAGAACCACGATCACAATCATTCTTTCGTACTCGACGGGCACCCTCCTTCCGATCCAAACCACGCTTACGAAACATGTCCCACAAGCGATTATTAGGTTCACCATCGATGTCCTCCCTTTTCACACCATCAGCCAAAAGTGCAAGAAACATATCACGCCTAGAGAATTTATAATCCCCAGCGGTACAACCCTCGGGTCGAGATTGCCTCCCAGGTTTAAACCATTCACCCAACTCACCAAGCTGACGAACAGATTCAAGCACCATAGATAAAGGATTGCCAGTTTGATTAATCAACAAAGTCATCATAACCTGCTTATAAGCAACAGGCGAAGAACGGATAATGTGACTACGCACAGAAGATGTTAAAAGACCATCCAACAATCTGTCAGAAGTACTGAGAAAAATCGCAGTTTTCATCACTTCCTCTTTCAAACGTTGCGACGCATCGCGCAAAGTGTACCATGGCTTGTCATTGACAGGCCAATCAGACTCAGTAGGGTATTTATGGTTACAGCCATCATTCGCAAGTTGGAGCAAACTAATTTGACCAGCACCGTTGTAATTCCGAAAATGATCTTGTACAGTAGAATCGGAACTTAAAGAGCAAAACCGTAAACAATCTCCAGCATCAAGCATAATACCAGCGGCACCTAGTTCATAAAGACGCACCATCCATGTGAGCAAAGATTCACCGGGCCGTTGTCGAAAACGTTGTAAAATGTCACTAACCTCCTGTTGAGTAAAATCTTCAATACTATCCAAATGAATACCATTCGGCATACCAGGAGCCTGTTGTAATTTACGTCGAAACACAGGGTGAGCAGAAACCTCCGGAAGAGCTTCCGAGGAAGCCCGGTCCTTAGATTTAGAAGAACAATCAGGGCGTGATACGTCATCAGAACGGGTAGAGCGACCACGGTCGCCAGAAATGTTATCTTTGCCACAAGAAGCAGACTTACAATCACGTCCGGAGCGAGAAGACTCGCGCTTGTCACCCTCCTCAGCCGAGGAGCCAGAATCATTCGAATCCCAGATATTACCATCCCACTCGTCGGGGTTCCAATCCAGTCCGGCTTTCGCCACGACCAGACGCACTTTCCGCGTAGACACACGACCACGACGGTGTCTGTATTTATATTTCGCAATGCGTACTGCAGCCCTTTCGGCTATAGTTTGATAAGTTTCAAGTTTATCGGCAAGCAATTTATTTTGACATCGCAAGAGAGTATGCGCATTCTGCACTTCAATAAACTTTTCTTCCATATCAACAAACCGCTTCTGCAATTTAGTAAACTTCTCATGCAGCATTCTGTACGCAGTCAACACAATCCAACCTCTGCGTCCTAAAATAGGAAGCTCATCACCCTTCACTACTGGCGCTTTTTGCAAGCAAGAAACCACATCAGCGGGCTCCGCCTGCTCCAAACAAGAAGTCCAATTCTCACTCAAACCAGTAGAATCGGCCCACTCACGGGCTAGAGCCTCATAAGGCGTTGACTCCCAGCAGGGAATATCAACAGGCAATTTAAAAGTAGATTTTGATTTCTTTTTCGAAAACATTTTAACACACAAAAAATATATATACAAGTATCAACAAAGAAAATACGTACGAGCCGAGCGCAAACTAACAAGATAAAAACAATACAGCGCACACAGGCTTCGTAAACAGTTTGTGACGCCAGATGTACCGACCAGATTTTTGGACCAGATGGAATCCGCTCCTAGGAGCCCCTCTAATCCAGCCGGAACGTAAACAACTCCCTCCTTAGAACGTATTTACAATGGATATAGGCATATGTATAACATCTCGTACCTAAGGATGGGGAAAATAGCAATAACAAGCATTGGTTCTACAATATCCTATTCACACCTATTAGTCTCGCAGCCACATAAGCCCAAACTAGTCTACCCTGGGGCAGGTCTGATAATATACCATTTCACACTTTATTCACTTGACACGCGATCCGGCGCGTCTACACACGTGGGCCTGCAGTCCCAGTGCTCTCATTTATACCCGGTCTGCAATCCAGCAGACCTACACACCCCTCAATCTTGGGTGCTCTCACTCACACACGGCCTACAATCTGGCAGGCCTCCGCACCGTATCCCTCCGGTGCTCTCACTTACACACGGTCTACAATCCGGCAGACCTACACACCTATCCTTAGGTGCTCTCATTAACGCCGTGTACCAACGACGATCACTTTCCTATGAATCCTCAGGTATGAAATCTGTAATTATCTATTCAGGGTAAAACTACGGCAATGGAAATTAGTAGTGTTCGAATCATAATATGTGCCTTCTGCTCTTGACATCAACTGTTCCCTGCCTCCCTACTTATTCAGTCACTCCTTACCTGACCGGGATTCACATCCGTTCATGCAAACAACGTCTGACTAGGAGAACTAGATTACTATGATTGAACAAGAATACAAGGCACATGTCGGTTCACCAAAAATGGGGGCATTTATTATAGTAAAAGAAATAAACACAATACTACACAATATATATATATATATCTCTATACGTATATATGCTGCAAAGGAAAAAGTAGAGGTTAAGGTGCGCGCTTCGCAAGGGAAGGGGCAGATATCACCTGGTTAATATGAAGTTTGGACTCGGCAGTCATCTAGGTTCTCGTCTCGTCTCTCTCTGTGTCTTGGCTCGTCTCGGGGGGGTCCACCTCAGCCGTCACAAGTACACGTCTGCACCGCTAGGCTCAACCTCCTCTGCTTCCCTCCAAGTCACTGGAACCTTGCTCGTTATTAGCTACCGTCTCTCTCTCTTTCTCTCTCTCGTTCTCAGAGAGTCTCGGTTTAGGAATCTTTTCTCAGACTTCAAAATGGCGATTGTCTGCCGCAGAAATAATTAATGGCATAGATGCTAACGGCTAGCTGCCGCCTACGGACTGACTCACTCATTGCCTAACACTTTCGCTAATATGGAAGCTGTCCCTTCATGGAAAGTTACGGCCAGTAACCTGCCGCCCACCAAATTCTTTTACCTCCCCGTACCAAGGACACGTTCCCAGCTGGCCAGCCTGGAGTTGTGTCTTCGGAGTGGAGAAAAATACAGTATTTCGATCAGGGCCAGCCTGAACCGGTTCTCTCCAAGCGAACAACACCTTGAAACTAAAACATTACATTTAACCTAGAAAGCCTCTCCAGCTACCAGGCAGAGGGCAAGATGGAGTCTGTCCCGTTTAAGGCCTGCAAGGCCCAAAATATGCATGGCTCCATAGAAAATGTACTAATACTCTTACAAAAGGACGGATCATCACTAATACTTATATATCTATCCCCTAGCTTTAGCTTATAAGCCCTGATCTAAGGAAAAGGGTACGAAAATGCACTACTGTGCCTTATGGATAGGTCCTACTTATAGTCCTAATCCCTATACTATAAGGGTAATAGGCTGGAGTCATTATCCATCATCCTCCTTCTAAAAAGGGTCGGAAAAGTCGGTTATTACAGCCAACTAGATTTGATTTTGGAAATATCCAATCTCCCCATATCTTCAAACTTTGTCAAGAGATGCACCCTCAGGGGCATGGCCAAAATAGCAAAGTGTGTAAAATTCAGCAGTCAATGCCAATGACAACATTCTATTCTATTTAAATTTTTAAACTGCATAGCTACACCAAAAGACAGAAACCAATAGAAAACAGAGCAGAGATGTATTCAGCATTTAGCTAAATATTGCATAGGAATTGCATAGGTGATATTTTAGTGGCAAGGAATTCTCTAACTTCAGACCATGAAAGGCAAATTATCGTCTCCCTGCATTGTCAGTCTTAGTTTTAGGACAATGGCAAGTTTGTAATTATGGATCGCAGCTCTCCCCTGGGGAGTAGGGAAGGACCAAAGATTGTAGATATAGCGGGCCAGTCTGATGCATGGTTTTATCCATATAGCATAACGTCTTTAAATGAATGTGTTTTGCTATTTGAAGCCAATGAAGTGCATGAGATGATAGGAAACTGAAGCTGACTGAGAAACATGGCACAACAGGCAGACTGCTGCATTTTGGATAGTCTGCATCCGCTTTGCCCAGGAATTAGTAGCTCCCAGAGATAGAACATCACCATAATCCAGTCTTGATGTGAGTAAGGCCTATATGATAGTTTTTAGCTATTAGATGGTAGGAGCCAATATATTCTTCTTAAACATTTGAACGAGCCGAAACAGCATGCAGCTTTATTTATTTATTTAGAGAGTTTTGTATAGCGCGAACAAGACCCTTGGGTATCAGAGCGCTTTACATTGCATGAGGTAGAATCGACACAGACTTGTATAGTACAACTATACCCAGTTAAATAACGTAGTTAAGTACAAGACGATAACAAATTACAGGGTTACCACAGTATGACTTGCGAAATGATGATTTGCGAAAAATAGTCTGTCATCCAACCAAAAGCCTGGATCTTTGATCACCTGCCTAGGACATATTCTCATTCCTCCGGCCAACAGTGGAAACCTCAAAACTGGAGGTGATTGCCAAGCAGTTCCTCTTCCATCTTTCTTCCTTTACGTTTTAAGCAATTGTACCTCATCCAGCTTGCCACTTCAGTAAGACAGCCAGTAAGATGAGATGAGGTACTATCTTCCTTCGCAGAGAACGAAGTAACCATTTCCGTTTCATCATCTTTATAAGTATAGAGTGAAAAACCATGCTCTTCCATTATATGCGCCAATAGGCAGGAACTAAGAGGTCTATTATAATGGCAGGCAGATGGCCACCGCAATGTTCCATGGAAAACACTGCTATCGCTGGGAAATTATCGCTATTGCGCTATGCGTTGTTAACACAGCGCTAGCATGGCAATAATTTACTGCGCTAGCAGGCGATAAATATTTTCTCGCTAAGCGCGGCCAGCGATAATTATCGCTGCCACTTGTTATATGCCCCCACCATGTCTGTGACTCATTTTTTAAATAAAGCATTTTTTTTTAATGACGCTGTTTTCCTTAAAGGAAAACAGGCTGCATTAAAAAAACAAAAAAACTTTTCAGTTTCATTTTTTAAGGGCAGGCAGTGGTCCCTGGGACCACTGCTCACTCTTAAAAAATATTTCACAGTGGAGAATGTGTGCCCTGGGTACCCCTTCCTGTTTGCGAGTGGCTTACCACCCTTTTGAAAAGGGTGGTAAGCGTTCTGGAGTCAGCCGCTCTGCCCCCTGCGCCACACCTCTCTTTTCTCGATGCAACACTATGCCACTGTAATGGTCTTGGTCAGCTTAGGACGAGAGAAACAGAATGGAAAGACTCTGAGATCAACACCTCAAGCTTTGGATAATAAAGATCCGAAGTAATTAATGTCGCAATTAACTTCATATGCTTTTCATAGTTTTCGTTAATCAAAAAGGCTCAATTACGATGCACTAAGTCCAGGGCACAAGACCCGAAGGCCAACAACAGTGAATCCCACACCTTATAAACAGCTTATAATGTGAAACACAATTATGTAGTCGTGCCCGGGTTGTCTACACATGGAACCCTTGAGCTTCTGGGATGGAAAGGTCATGCCGCTAGGGGACAATTCCAGAAAAAACTAGAAGAAGAAAAAAAGAAGCTGTCTGACCAGAAAGTGCCCCAGTTCTTTTACTGGCGGTAACTGTGTTACATCTAAACTGCAAGTGATCTATATACAAGTACACTCTATAGTAATAACAGTTACAATTCTTGGACAACATCAGACCACACCCCTTGTCAGGAAGATCTTGAGATAGGGTGTGTGACATACAGAGGCTGTCAGCCCACCTAATCGGAGCTCTAATGCTGAAAGAAACAAAAAATACTAAATATTTAAAAGGAGATACTAGAGGAGCCCTGAGCACTAGTGAAAATTACATGAATATAATGAAGAAGTAGTCTCTGATGATTGACTCAGAGTGACTACATGAGAAAACAAGGACTGTCTTTGCAACTGTTCTAAGCTTTAAAAGAAACTGAGATCATCATGAATACAGCTTGAGAAAAAAGAAAAACAGCATTTAAAGAAAGGCCGGCAGTGCACACAAAAATCATGCTGAACTTAGAATTGATTGAAAAATCTGGATTGTTATAAGACTTACAGGCACATGCATCAAGGGTTTAAGAAATCGCAAAATTTGCTAATCACAAAAAAATGGCTTTTGCGATTGCAAAATAACGTGTAAGAATGCATCAACTGTATATTTGCGAAAAACACAGGTTTTCGCAAATATAAGGAATCGCAAAAAATTCAGCAAATTTTTTTGTGATTCTGTATTTGCGCCTCCCAAATAGAGAATTGCAAATAAAGAATTGCAAAAGACAGGCATGAAAAGTCGCAAACTGCAATTTGTCAGAAAATCGCAATTTTGCAAGCGCAAAATAAGAAGGATCACAACCAGGTGGTAATCATGAGTGCCAATCAGATACAGCGGAAAATCAACTCAACCTTATTTAAACTCACCCAAAATGAGATACCACATTTCACAATGGCAGGGCTTTACCTGATAGCGAGGAGGATGAGGCTGAAGGCTGCTGGACAGAGACAGAGGCAAATAAATTAGCGCTTTTCAGAGTCCACATAACTTTGCTAGGACAGCAACAGGATTAGATATATACGATAAGTATAGGCTCAATGCAGCAATGATCCATGATCTGATCAACTAATTGGAAACCATTCTGCAACGACAGACACGTAGGACCAATGCCATTCTAATGCATGTGCAGGTCCTACTTTGCCTACATCTACTGGCGCCAGGCAGTTTTCAGGGAGTCATTGCTGTAGCTGGAGGTGTGTCGCAAAGCGCGCTTTCAAGAATATTCAAAGCATTCCTTGATGCCATGATGGTCCACATAGAGTCACACATCAATTTCCCTACCACAGCACATGACCTTGCTAAAACTAAATTGGAGTTTTACCAGATAGATCGCTACCCACATGTTTTAAGTTGTATTGATTAACCCCATGCAGCACAGGAATATTTATATTGAAATAGGAAATGTTATCATTCCCTCAATATTCAGATTGTTTGCAATGCTAAAAACTTAATAACTGACATTGTGGCGCAATTTCCAGGCAGTGCACATGATTCCTATATTTTCTGGCAAAGTGGCATTCCCACCCGTCTTGTCAGGGGAGAATTTGGAGAGGGACATCTGCTTGGTAAATATGTGTAATTGATTCTCACAGTCATTGTACGTATGTCAATGTCAAACTGCCACAGACCCTTTGCTTACTTACATGTAGGTGACAGCGCATACGCCTGGCGTAATTACCTTATGACGCCTTATCTCAATCCTACAACTGCCAACCAACAGAGGTACAATGCAGCACATATATCAACAAGGAATGTCATAGAGCGCACATTTGGGCTGCTGAAGAGCCAATTCAGATGCCTCCATAAGACCGATGGAGCACTTCAGTACAACCATGAGTAATGCTGCAAGATAGTAGCAGCATGTGCCATGCTGCACAATATTGCAACACAGGGAGGAATGGAAAACGAGGTGTCTGACAGCGACTCGGAGGATGGGAACCAGCAAGTGCCACACCACTGTGCAGCACAAGGGCCGGGCCAAGTGCAGCAGAAGGGCACAGGAGAAGATTGGAAATCACACAAAATTACTTCTGAGGTGAGTAATGATGACACAAAAACTGTAAATTGCAATCAAAGTAATCTTTATGTAAATAAATTATAACCTGAATGTTGAAGCACACTTGTAATGTGACCAGTGGCACGGGAGTCTAGGTAATGGACATATGTGGAATGAAAGTGAATGATAACTTGAAAGTCAGTCAAAAGGTCAGATTACAACAATGGTTATATCACCATATCGGAATGTCATTGTACATGGCAGTCTAGCGCTTTCTCACACGAACACCAAGAAGCCTGTCAGAGCCAGCATCTTCATCCTTCATGTTGGAAGCAGAGGGGGTACTGCTGCATGTTTTGCGTCTTACTGCAGTGGTGACTGTCATAGCTATACTGCTCATGCTTGAGGCCCCCTCTCTAACCTCTTCCTGCGTGGACATGTTGGCCCCACTTGTAGAAGCATTCATCATTTCCACTGCATTGGTCACCTGGTCCAGTGCTTTAGCCACATCCCCGCTCCAATGGCACAATTCTGTTTGCATGGTCACACACCTACGTGCCAGCAGGGCAGTTGTTGTAGCCAGCCTATTGTTGGATTTCGCATACATTTTGAGGTGCTGCATTAGTTGGTGATGGTGTCTTTTCTGGGATACATGTCCCTCCCGCATGACATTGGACAGTTGCTGCACACTATCGGACAGTACTGTAATGTTGGCTGCCATTTTCCCAATTTGTAACTGTACTAAACGTGTGTTCTTGGTCTGCAGGCGCTACATACGGAGCATCTGTTCCTCAGGACCACCCAGACATCATTTGGTTGTCCAAAAAGAATACCCTATGCACACACATGAAAAGTTATTATGTCGTGTATGAGTTAATATACAAAAGATAAAGCAACAAAGCAACAGAAATTCAGGGATCTCCGGTACAGTATTAGTCCAATGGAGTTCTTTAATTTTCTTTCAAAAAACAGCCAGCCGACACGTGTTTCATCGCTTCTGCGAATCCTCAGGGCTGGGAATTACAAAAGATAACAATGGAGAATCCCACATGTTGACATATACAGGACATTATTATCTCATGCTGAGTACGTATTAACTGTTACATCCACTAGTGTCTGGCAATCAGAGGTCATTGAAAGCATACAGTGCACCCAATGGTATACGCGATGATCGTGTGAAATTACGTTGCCTCAAGGTATGTGCCGATGGTGTTTGTGTCCAACGCAAATCGGTATCGTGTGAAAGAAAAGAACCATATTTCACCCAAAATGCAAAAGAGAAAAATGTCAGGGAAAGGGATGATGAGCTCGAAGTACTGGTAAGTGTCTACAAGTGATTGAGTGCTGATAATCGTGGTCGGCTCATTCAAACCAATAGTGTTATGTGAGGTGGAAAATTTCTTTTTACGTGAATTCCAGATCATGGTGGCGAATCAGAACATACCTTTAAAACGGCTGTATCTAGAAAAGAGGTCTAAGGAAACACAGAAAAAGGGGAAACAAGGAGGAAGGCCTCGTAAGTAGTGACATCCAAAAGCAAACCTTAGGAAGAGCAACAAAGGAAAATCTTATTTGTTGTAAGAAAAGCAGCTCACCGCTCCGCCGGTGATTGTTTCGAATTTTCCTCTTCCTGCCTGTTTGTCTGTCTTCTGCTGTTTGTGCAGGTTCCATTTTCTGATAGATGCCAAGTGTTTCCAATGTCTCAGTCCTACTCCTGTTTAGCTCCCAGAGCCAGCTCTCTCCTCTCCCTGAGATTGTGCACTGAAAATGAGGCTTGGGCTGCTCACTTCCTGGTTCTGATGTGATCAAGATGCATCAAAAGGCAGCTTCGGTAATAGGGAGATCACAATTACCAAAATCACTATTTTATTTGCGATTTCTAGTGATTCTTTATTGTATCGCACTTTCTTTGTTGCATCCCGTTTTGTGATTCTTTATTTGCGAATCCTTAAAAAAGCGCAAAAAAGGAATCGCAAACTTGAACAATGATGCATGTGCCTGTTAGATTCTAATTCTGATTTATAATTGCGTTAGTGTTTTAAGATTTATGATCTCTTCTTAATGTGTCCCTTTTCATTTTACTGAATGTAGCTGCTTACCTGGTTCTAGTTTGGCAACTTTCTATTTATACTTTTATCGTGCGCTACTTCTGAAATGTTGAGACGTGCATTTATACCTGCCTTTGGAGCTTAGAAACTTGGAAAGATGGAGGGTGCGAGCCTTCACAACCAAACTTATTGTAGTTCATCAGCATTAGTCATGATCGCTGAGGGTGTTGTCCAAGATGGTAACCGGGACAGATGTATAGTTGAGAACCCTGTCCCACCACCTACCCACGGGCTGACCTGAGGGCGTGTATTGCTGGTGAGCACATAGCACCGACCCGTTCGTATCCTAGACAACCTTTGAGCAGCCCGAATTCGGGGCAAACAGTCTGAGTCCTATCACCCACAAGAGGCCTTGCCATAGGAGTCTGGGAAGAGCTGGCGCGAATGTCCAAGCTAGGGTCTCTTGCTACAATCCGGAGTCCACAATGAGTGCATGGCACGTGGCGGCTGTAGTAGCCTGCCTGTGGCACCTACCTGTATGAAGCACTGACAGAGACTGGCTGTCCCATGTCCGTAGCGAATGGACTGAGGCCTATTACCCAGAAGAGTAGTGCCATGGAGGTTTAAGTGGGGGCCTCTGCAGAGTCACAAGCGCAGTCCTCGCTTCAGGCCAGACTCGCACCAAGTACATACCACGCCGCAACTGAGGGAACTCATATTTGTGAGTACCACTGAGAAGTGGGGCGACTGGGTGGTGTCTCTTGAAGATGCAGGTTAATTGAGGGCCACAGAGGAGAGAAGGTGAGTTGGTGTAGGCCCCGAGCTGGGCCCCGTGTTATCCAGCTGGAGACATTCAGTTGCTGAAATTGGTCATAACGCTTCCCCTCAGCGTAGACTGAGTCAATACCCTAGTGATAGCAGAACCCAGAGGAGGGGGTACCTGTGACCTCTCCGTGAGCCACATGATCTGGGATTTATAGAGGGGAATAAGCTAAATGGTCATTGCTCACATTACCGCCTCGAGGTAGCAGACACCTCCAATATAGATGCATTGCTGCAAGCTACTCCCGGGTAGACCTGGGGAACAGAAATAATCTTGATATTAAATTGACTTACCAGAATCGTGAGTGAAAAGTGATCTATAAGGACCCACAGGTGATCCTGGTGAGCGGATTGAGAGTGCCCGGTGTCAAGTAACTGAGGTGGGGCCTCGCTTCATTGAACTTTGGTGATCTTGGCATTAATAGCTACTTTGAATGATCTCCCACTGTGAACTCTATAGCTGTTTTCTCAGTAGGTGCTGCTTCCCCTTCTGTAGTACCTACCCCAGTGGAACACTCCTCACCAATAGGGTAAAACCAAAAGGGAATGAAAGGAGTGACAGAACAAGACCAGCCACAAGTCTAATGGCCAACCCGGCCCGACATCTTTGATAACCTCTGTGAAGAGAATACTATATAGAATGTTGTGGACACCTCTCACAGTTCAGTATGGAAGTCAATAGTTTGCCAAATCATTATGGCCACAGGGCCTGATTACGTTACCGGCAGTCGCAAGATCACTGTACCATTGGATGGCGGTTTGACCCCCACTCATCTCGGCAGTACCATCACCCAATCACAATCAGGATGGTGTGACCGCTACAAGACAACCACCTCCCCCGGGATCTCCGATCATGCCATGGCAACTGTGGCCAAAGCTGCTGCCTATGCCGGCTGTGCTGATGCCAGCACTGCATTCCAAATTACAATTAATTTTTCCAGTTGAACTTTTCATGGAGGGCATTTTGCCATGATAAGGTTGCGGAAGCAAGGCAGCAAGGAAGGGGGCTCAAACAGCCCCCCTGAGTATCATCGCCCATTTTGAAATTTGTTTGGGGGTACATGTTGTGCCCCCAATTCCTGTATTGTTGTGGGTGCACTGTGATGCATGAGAGAAAAGCAAGAGAGAAAAGCCCCTAAGGTGAGGCAGAGGGCTGTGTCTAGCTGTGGACAAAGAAAAGTGGACCTTGTAGTATACTCCCCCAGGACCTACCCTTCTCTACCAACCTGTTTTGGGTGGAATCAGTCTCTTTGCACCATAGCCTGTGTATTATCAACTGTTTAAGTGGGTAACCTTCATTCACCTTTTCGGGCCCGCGTTCTTATTTTATAGGGTCAGTACCAGCCAGGTCCTGATGAAATGCCATTGAACCTTCTGGCTTACTCGGCATGAAACATGTCGACCTTACTCTACAAACACCATAGCTATTAGGATACTTTATCACCTTATATAGCTTGTATGTTTTTAATGCATCAAGGGACCACTTCTTGATTAACGTTTCCTTAGGCTCTTTTAAATCACATTATCACTAGTATATATCACCTCCTCACATCCACTCATCATATGGCTTATAATCCAAAGATCTCAGCTAAAGATCCCCGATTGAGGGGCCCGTGAGATATTGCCGGGCTGGTCTAACGAGGAGCACCCTATGACGAAGCAAAGCACTGTACAAGATGTGAGAGTGCACTTTGACGTGATCATTTGGATCTCCCGAAATCCGGCCCGCAATCCGGTTGTTTGAACCCGTTGTTCCACCTATTAGGACTTTTCTGTTCCTTCCCTGAGGAACTGCCACCTCTGTGTTTATTGTACATTGACTTTGGGGGAGTATGGGTGCAGTTCTACTCTAAATATTACTCCTCATCCATCCTTTGATTATTTGTGTCATATTTTGAATACTGCTCGCATTACATTTACACACCAATGAATGACCCCCACATGAAACATAGGAGTAATGTACGAGTGGTTTACTTTCAATCCTGGCAAAAACGCACTCGTGGCCATTATGGTGGTGTCAGAACTGAAAAGGGGGGACCTGAATGAAGGTACTGAAGCAGGAAATGGAGGCGGGAAGCAGTAAATAGGTACGTTAGTGCCTCTTTTCATACCATTGCGCCACCTGAAAGTTGGAGGTCTTCCAACCACAGTTGGGTCAGCGGAAAGGCACATCATAATCAGCTAGGTGGGAATCTTGCCTGGAATCACGCCACTAGCCATTCGAGCCTCTACCGCCATCAACACAGTTCAGAAATCCTGGTGAAGCTGGTCAGACTGTAGCGGTCTATGGAATCACCAATATCTAAATGAGGCGGGCGGCCGAAAAAGCAACGGTGGGACCGATTCTGCCAAGCTCTAAAAAAGGCTCTATTCATTGTAACCATAAATGTCCATTAATTTTAATATTTTAACTAAATAATTTATAACAAAGCTGCTGGCATACAGAGCATTAAACAAATTCACCTTTTGTGAAATGCACGAGGTCTGTCACAGTGCCAAGTGCATAAAGCTCCTTAAAATTAAGTGAAACAGCAATGTAGCAATTGAATACAGGGCTGATTACAGAAGTACTTCGTGTCCCAGGGGATACAGAATCACGTACATACGATGAATATGACTCACTGCCAGCTGAAAGTAGCATCTCCCCGCTGTCTGGTGCCCAGCTCCAAACCAAAGAATACCTCAAGACCAGCCAAACCAGCCCCTGAGGTGCTCAGTATCGTGCATAAGCTTCTTATGGGAATTGGCCCTTCCTACCTAGCAAATAAAAATTGGTTTGGTATAATCCTCCCAGACTATTAAGATCCATTTCTAAATGCCTCCTGGTCCAGCCAAGGGTCGGAACCACGAGAAACGGCTGTCGGGCTTTTTCCTATATAGCCCCCTTACTTTGGAACAAACTGCCCCTCCATTTGTCATCCATATCCAATCATTCGGCATTTCGGAAGGCTCTGAAAACATGGCTTTTCCCTAATTAACCTGTGTCACTTCCTTTAATTCATGGTTGCTGTCTCTCCCTGCTAGCGCCCTGAGACCTTCTTGGTGATATGTGCGCTATATAAGAATTTATGACTTATGACTTTCCCATAAATTCTAAAATTGTTTCAGGTGCTACACCATTCTTATTCAAAATGACATTTTGTCCTCTTTATTGGTCAGCTATCTGAATATTCACTCTTCTAGCTCCACGCTGTCTAGTCATGATCCCGGTCAACTTAACAAGCTCTGCTTTCCATCTGAGGTCTATGGTGCAGGGGTAGATTTTCACAGCATCACTAATTGCTTTTGAGCCAAACTAAGAGAAAGATGAACGAATTGGCTGGCATACCATTCTTTCTAGTTCTCCTTTTTAATCTTAGAATGCAGATTCTGGGGTTGTAGTTGACTTTATTGCCCATCAGTTGCTTCAAAAAGCTACTAGACTCCGTCCGCTAAGGCATTAATCTAGGTCAGGAACAGAACATGTGCATCAAGTCAGCTTCCTCTGTATGGCATCTAAGGCATGCATGGGGGACCAAAGGGAATATTGCATGTAAGCGTCTGAGTGAAATATCTTTAGAATATTGCACTGAATCAGTGGAAACCTAGCATTCCTAGAACTCAGACATGGGTAATCCACATTGTGTGACCAACCCTCATCAATTATGTTGGTGCGCATGACTTATGCAAGGTCGGCAAAAAATGTTGGTCATGTTCAGCTGGCATTAGACAGTTGTGCTGTATCCAAACACAAGGAACGGGATAACTGTTCTCCATCCTCAGTCAAGGAAAATTATGAAGCATGAAGTTGGTCCCTTTCTATCAACTAGCATAGTGTGACAGCACCTGCCTCTACCCACAATTGTGTCTATTCTCCTAGCCAAATCCAAATCCACATAGCCAGAAAAGGCCCACAGAGGAAATTCAGGGTAAATGTTGCCATGGGTTTCATTTGAAGCAGCATCTAGCTATTTCCACTAATCTTTGTATAATGCTGTTTCTATCATATCTGGCCAGTATTTGAATAATTACTGATGTTTCACCAGCCATTTGGCCAGTGATAGACCAGTCTACCTGAGGGTGGTCTTACCCCAAACATTTTGCCGCACTGATGTTTTAAGTAGCTCTATAAACATGTCTCAGGAATGCCACTGCGGATCCTGTTTGTGCAGTTTTACTGTGCCTAGTCAACTTGGCCTTTAAACCCCATTGGTAAGTCTTAAGCTCCCCTATTATTACACATAAATCACCCCTAAAGTAGGCCTAGGGAGCCCATAGGGCAGGGTGCTCTGTAAGTATTTAGGCCCAGATCTCTGTACTGGGGTGAATGTATGACATTGTTCTGCATTCTGTCCATCACCTGTTGCTTTTTGCATTTGTCACCTGAGTGGGATGGGTATGCTCAGACGTGAGTCCCGTGCTCTCCATGCCACTGGAATCAAGCTATCCAGGCTGATGAGGGCTGAAAGCCTGAAACCGGTCCTTGGATGCTTGTTTCCAGTCCAGGGAGGACCTAGCTTGGCAATTCGGGCTGGACTGTTTCCATGGGCACAGGGTCAAGACTGATTTGCATATGACTGGGTTCAAACTGGAATGGCATGGTGAGCAAAAAACGATGGGTTTAGGCCCAGATCTCTGTACTGGGGTGAATGTATGACATTGTTCTGCATTCTGTCCATCACCTGTTGTTTTTTGCATTTGTCACCCCGAGTGGTGGGACAGGTATGCTCAGACGTGAGTCCTGTGCTCTCCATGCCACTGGAATCAAGTTATCCAGGCTGATGAGGGCTGAAAGCCCGAAACCGGTCCTTGGATGCTTGTTTCCAGTCCAGGGAGGACCTAGCTTGGCAGTTCGGGCTGGACTGTTTCCATGGGGCACAGGGTCAAGACTGATTTGCATATGGCTGGGTTCAAACTGGAATGACATGGTGAGCAAAAAAACGATGGATTTAGGCCCAGATCTCTGTACTGGGGTGAATGTATGACATTGTTCTGCATTCTGTCCTTCACCTGTTGTTTTTTGCATGTGTTAGTAAAAGGCAGCACATATACTTTTTAGTTTTACATGTCCTGGTAGGGAAAACTCCCAAATAAATTTTTCACTACTGTGAGGTCTACCCATTTCATAGGTTAACACTGGGGATTTCTTATTACACTTAAGTGTAATTCCTTTTTGAGAAGGAGTCAAACTCTCATTTTCATTATCCATTATATTCCTTTATTTAGGTTCTTAAAAAAACAAAAAAGGTGACAACATACAGTCGTACATAAATAAAACATATAAAATCAATTACATGTATTTACACATTGAAACATAAAAACAATAAAAATGACTTGAAATTGCTAAAACAAACTACAACAGTCTCTACACTGGTGTGTAAAAATCTTGGACCAACACTTGGGAGAAACGATCATCCTTTCTTAGGCATGGATCTTCTTAAACCTCACATACCATATTGCTGATAAACATTTATCAATTGAAAACACACCTCTCATGTTTGGTACTGTTAGATTTGGGGGTCTCTAGTTGACAGAGGTAGGTACCTTTGAAAAATAGGAACCCTTGCGTCTTGTCACGGTAAGGGGGTACATTCCTAAAATAACCCCTGCTCACCCCCTTGATAGCATATTTCAGAGGCAGTGTGTAAAGCATTTGTGAACACATACAGTAACCTTGTGACAACACTACAGATGGACACCAAACAGTTGTATATTATAAATAAATATTCTTTATATAGACTTAATATAAGAACACAAACGACAAAAATCCTGTACTCAAAAATGGTAGAATTATCTTAGTTCTCTTTAGATGTTCAAATGCGACACTTTTAGTCAATCTACCTTGGGATGTGTAACGTAAGACAACAAAAGTGTTGCAGGGAAGGTGATGCTGGCGATGAAGCGAGCAACGCCTTGATGCGATGAAGTTTTGGTGCAAAGAAATAAAGATGCCGTCTTCTTCTTGGTGCGATACGATGCAGACCACGACAGGCCCTGCAATACGCTTCTCAGTGGTGTGACGGCGTCTGCTGCGAAGTCGATCCTCTTCTCCGATGATTTGGGATGCGTGGACAATGATGCAAGCCGCGACAGGCCAAGCGACACGCTTTCCGGTGATGCGGCAGGATCTGATGCAACGTCGATCCTCTTCTCCGGCGATGTGGGGTGCTTCAATAATGATGTGAGCCGCAACACACTTCCCGGTGATGCAGCGGCGTCTGCTGCAAGGTGGATCCTCTTCACCCGCAATGCAAGGCGCTCACATGTTGTGAAGCGACAGCGGCAGTTCGGTGTCACGCTACTTGCTCGTGAGTCGCACTTCCAGCTCCTTGCGATGCGCAGTTCCTCAAAAGGTCCAGCACAACTGCAGGCACTTCCAAAGAACTCCTGGGGAGCTGATGGGTGAAGTCTGTTGACCCTGAGACTTCAGCAGGAGGCAAGCTCTGTTCTCAAGGCCTTGTAGATCCTTACAAGTTGAAGAAAGTACACAAAGTTCCTCTCTCCTTTCTTTGGCAGTCAGGTAACCACTGCAGGCCAATCCCCCAAGCAGCACTTCAGCTTAGGGATAGTCTCTCCTCAGCCTCTCTGGTTCCACTCCTCAGCAAAAGTTTTTCTTTCCCAAAAGTGATCTAATTCTCTGGGGTCTGAGTCCCCTCTTTTATCTACAGTTCTCTTTGTTCTCTGACGGCAGAGAGGCCTTTGCCTAGTCCAAACCAGTCCTGGAGCACTCTGTTTACATGACTTCTTCTTTCCTTTCACAGTGCAGAACAGAGACATCAGTCGCACCACAGGGGGTGGAGCCAGCATTGTGGAGGGAAGTCACAACCCTATGCAGGTCCCAGGTGCAACTTCTCCCTCCCATCTAGATGCAGATCTCTCTATTCAGCACTGGGCTTACTCGCCCTGTCTCCTGGAATCCCCCACCCGCTGTCACTCAAACTCCAACAAGGAATACTCAACCTAGCAGAGGAAGGCTTGGATGGTTAGACAAGAAAATACCTACTTTCTAAAAGTGGTATTTTCAAACACAGAATGTTAAAACCAACTTCACTAAAAGAAGTATTTTATGAATGTCTGACTAAATATCGAAATCAAAAATATCGACATACAAAAATATCGGGACAAAAATATCGAAGTCAAAAATATCGGAATCCTATCCCTAACAAGGTAAGTACAAAAATATCAAAAAAATAATATCGTAGTACAAAAATATCGAAATTAAAAATATCGTTTTTTTAAATGTATTAATAATAATGTTAAAATAATTATAAAATGCATATAATGTTACAAATATTAAATAAAAATATTATAACATAATTAAAAAATTAAAACTAATACATATACATTTAAAATAAATTAAAAACTTAATAATTTAATGTAATTTTATATTTGGTAATTTCATTTAATTGATTTAATTTAAATTTATTTAATTTTTACCCTGTACGACTGTACCCCAAAAACCCAAAACTGACCCAGAACCCTAAAAATACCCCTTTACCCATGAACTGAAAACTGACCCTGAACCCTAAAAATACCCCTTTACCCAAAAACTGAAAACTGACCCTGAACCCTAAAAATACCCCTTTACCCAAAAACTGAAAACTGACCCTGAACCCTAAAAATACCCCTTTACCCAAAAACTGAAAACTGACCCTGAACCCTAAAAATACCCCTTTACCCAAAAACTGAAAACTGACCCTGAACCCTAAAAATACCCCTTTACCCATGAACTGAAAACTGACCCTGAACCCTAAAAATACCCCTTTACCCATGAACTGAAAACTGACCCTGAACCCTAAAAATACCCCTGTACCCATGAACTGAAAACTGACCCTGAACCCTAAAAATACCCCTTTACCCAAAAACTGAAAACTGACCCTGAACCCTAAAAATACCCCTTTACCCATGAACTGAAAACTGACCCTGAACCCTAAAAATACCCCTTTACCCATGAACTGAAAACTGACCCTGAACCCTAAAAATACCCCTGTA
Source organism: Lissotriton vulgaris (assembly GCF_964263255.1). NCBI lineage: Eukaryota > Metazoa > Chordata > Amphibia > Caudata > Salamandridae > Lissotriton > Lissotriton vulgaris. Next base: position 19,913 of record NW_028240703.1, on the reverse strand, counting down.
CCCATGAACTGAAAACTGACCCTGAACCCTAAAAATACCCCTGTACCCAAAATTAATTAATATTATTTAATTACCAATAAATTATTAATTAACAATAACAATAAAGTAAATATATTAGCACATTTGCTGTAATTAATTTAATTTAAAAATTAATATTATTTTGCACAATTAATTAATTAAGAATAACAATAAATTATATATAAAAATTACTATAATTAATTTAATTAAATAATTAATAATAATTAATTACCAACTAATTAATCATTATAAATATGAAAAAAATTATAATAATTAATTAAGTAATTAATAGAAATTAATTACCAATTAATTATTAATTAAAATATGTACAAACATATATCAATTAATTAATTATTATTAAATTACTTCCCACCCTATTCCCCTATAAACCCATAACCCGCTACAGAACATATTTATCAATTAATAAATTAATTAAACATAATTTAAAATTAATTCTCAATTAATTAATTAATAATTCCTAATAATTAATAATTAATTTAACATAATTAAATTACTTCCCACCCTATTCCCCTATAAACCCACAACCCGCTACAGTAGTAAAAGATAATATTTAATAAAATAACATAAAAAATAAATAATAAAACATAATAAATACAATATAATATACACTAAATTTATTTAAAAATTGATATTAGTAACATCAAAGTTATTAATTTCGATATTATTAACATCGATATTTACAACTTCGATATTACTGATATCATACCAATATCGATATTTAGACTGTCGATATTACTTACCTTCGATATTTTTGTATATCGATATTTAAACTTCGATATTTTTGCATATCGATATTTAAAAATCGATATTTTGTCTGTGTACCGTATTTTATCATTCTGAGTTCAGGCATACTAGATACGAATTTCTACCTAGTTCCCTGACTCAGTTAGGATTAAAAGATGTAATAATCAAACTTCCCATTCTGGCCAATGGGGAATAGGTAGCCTTGCAAATATTGAATAACAAAAATTCACTATTAGGACATGGCACAGACATCAGGGCTTATCCTACCTTATACTTTCAATGCACCCTGCCCCTGGGCCTACCTTTGGGGTGTCTGATATGAAGAAAAGGGAAGGTTTAGGGACTGGAAAGTGGGTGCACTTGCCCAGTCAACATTGCAGTATCAGACTGCAAACAGGCTCTGCAATGGCAGACCTGAGACACACATTTACAGGCTGGTTCTGTGGTTGGCACAACCAGTGCTGCAAGCCCACTAGCAGAATTTGGTTTACAAACCCTGGGCACATTCAGTGCACTTTACTAGGGTCTGACAAGTAAACGAAATCAGCCAATTATGGAGTCACTAATCCATATATCAATTTACCATAAGGAGAGCATTTGCACTTTAGCACTGATTAGCAGTGGTAAAGTGTCCATAGTCATAAAACCAACAAAAACAGGTCAGAAAATATACAGAAGGAAGGCAAAAAGTTCAGGGATGATCATGCAAAAAGGGCCAAGTCCAACAGGTACCTATGGACTTGTAATAATAAACCTTCTTTAATGGTAAAATTTGGTTTATTATTAAAACTTTAAAAATAATACTTTTAGAAAGTTGGCATTTTTCTGCTATTAAGCCCTGTGTGCCTGCTGCCTGTCTCCAATACACGTCTGGGGTGGGTAACAGCCTGGCCTTGTGCATTCCCTCTAGACAGTCACACACAAAGGGTAGGTGTGCCTGATGGGCCATTCACATGCTGATTGGCCATTCTGAGCAGGATGTGTGGGAGGAACTGACATTTACACCTGAATGGGCTGTGTGCTGCTCATACACAAAGGACTGCTTAACCCCCTGGAGGGTATCTGGAGCCAGGGTAGGACAGGAAGGTAGGACCTCTGTGAACTTCCAAGCTCCTCTTTGAAGTCACTCCCATTTTTGTCCCACTTCAAAGACACCACTGGGTATAAGAACTGGACTTCTGATCCTACCAACTCATTGCACGTCTGACTACTCTGCCAGGAAGGAGGACTGCCACTCTGTTGGACTGATACTCTGGAAGAATTGCTGTTCTCCTGTACTGACCTGCCTGCTGCACTCTCCGTCTGGGAGAGAAGGGCTGGACCTCCACCACTGGAATTCAGCGTGACTTCAAGGGCTTGTCTGCTTGGCTCCTGTTCTGAAGTCTCAGGGACATCAAAGACTTTCAACAACCCTGCAACAGCACCTGGACTCTGCCATCTGTGAGTCCTACACTGCCAAATGGTGCCAATCCAGCCCTGGGCCCGTACAAGTGGGTTGTCTGTACTGAACCAGCCTATTCCACACATCAGCTGCCAATGCCCTGGTCGAACCATTCCATGTACTTTAACGCCAATGCATTGCTGCTTGAGGATGTCGCATCACCGGCTGCACAGCTCGACAACAATGCATCTCATTCATCATAAATGGTTTGCAAGTGACGCATCTCTGGCAGTGTGGATCGGAACTAACGCATCTTCTGCATCCTATGCCTCCCACATCGGGTCTTTGGGTCGACACATCCACCATCCAAGGTACTTTTTTAGCGGGACATCCTTGGCCCCTGTATCCCACTCATGCTCCATTGCGGTAGCCCAGAACTTGCAGATTTGACCCGGCCAAGCATGACTAGATAGCCTCGGTAGGCACTTTATGTTTTTAAGCACTATATTTCAAGATATTCTTTCAAAATTAATCACTCCGGTTCTACCAATTGGGTTTTTGCATTTTGGTCTTGTTTCTGTTCAATAAATTAGCTCTATTTTTCAAACCTGGTTTGGATTATTTTTGTGTGGTGTTTTCACTGTTTTAAGTGTTGCGCAAATTCCTTACACATTTCCTCCTATGTTAAGACTGCCTGCTCTAAGCCAAGCTACCAGAGGGAGAGCACAGGTTAATTTATGGTGTGTAACTGACTTACCTTTACTAGGATTGTGGTCCCTACTTGGACATGGTGCATACCTCTGCCAACTAAAGACTCAGGGGCAGATTTACAAGCTCTTTGCACCACTTTTGTGTCACTTTTCCCATGTTAAAAGTGACGCAAAAGCGCTGCAAGGGGCTTGTAAATCTGCCCCCAATTTCTAAGAGTCGGGTACTGCATTCTCAAGGTCCACAGTCCCATGAGATGTTTAGCAGCCCACTGGAGAAATGGTTTGAGGTAGTCTGATTCAAAATCCAAGGCCCGCAGCTTACCTCCGTCATAGAAAGTTCCAGTTTCCCAAGCAAAGTTTGGTACCTATGCTACCCCTCAATATCACATCAGTGAGTGCACTAATAATCTTTCCAAAGCATTCATAATGGGACTGTAGAGAAAAGTAAAATCATCTAGGCAGAATGATCATCTTTACCAACACCACCCAACTTAAAGCTGAAAGGTGGAGCTACCATTGAAAAATGAAAGAACCCATGATGCCCAACATGATGGCCAACAACACCTTGTCCAGGATGTTCTGTGTAAAATCATTACCAATACCTGCACATCCAAATACCTAAAGCTGTACCAACCCTCAACTAGGGTGAAGTCAGCAAGGCCTGCTGCCTCATCAATAGTCATGCATTGAAGTGGGTGTAGGCATGATTTACCAGGGTTAATCCTCAGTGCTTAAACATCTACCAATCTTCCAAGGACCCACTGTTTAGATCACTGCCAGTATCTTCTAAAAACTATAATATATCATCCATGTAAAGGGATATCACATGTACATGATCCCTCACTTTAATTCTCCACCTTGTGCACTTCCATCAAATAACAGCCACAAGTACTTCTACAAAACAGTGCTGCAAGCATGAGGCGGGAGGAGGGCCCCAGTGACCCAGTGAGCTCGTCCCCACCCAGCTCTGTTAGGGAGCAAAGGTGAGTGAAGGTGAGAGGTGGCCCCATGGCCCTATTGTTATCTTGTAGCATACTTTCAGAGGACTGGCAGCCACCCACCCTTTATTACTGGCAGGCATCCGCATACTCACAGCGGGACAATGGAACTCATCAAGGCGACCACAATGCAAGTCCACAGCAGGATGTGGTGAAGTGGCGATTGTAGGACACTGGGGGGGCCACAACAACCCCTTATATCTGTTCATGCCACCACCAGCATGCACCTATGCTGAAGGGACTTTCCACTCCAGAATTTTTTTCACATTCCAGGAACGGCAGCGCTCTAGACTGCAACCATGTTGGAAGAAGTGGAATCAATCCTTAACTAAAACAAGATATCTGGGATAAGACAATGTAGAAGAATGATTCCAGAAACAAGCAAGTAGGAGGACAGATTTATTCAGAAGAAGAGAGCCCACAACCAGAAGCATCTAATCAGATCCAGGATGCAATGGCGAATGAAACCGTTGCTCCCGTGGATGTCATTTGGGGGTAGTCAGGAATCGCAGATGTGACTTTTAGCTTGTGTCCTCCTACTCTTGGCAGTTCCTTTGTGACCCATGGCCTCCTGTGACCCCTGACTATCATCACATTACGTGCAGGTTGCACCTGAATCTGATCCAACACTCGAGAATGCAGACCTAACAATGTTTACATTCAAGCATAGACAACAATCTTAAAGTCACCTTATCTAATACCCAAAGCAACAGACCATCAGAGGAGGGCACTTCAAATAAAGAAATGGAAGCAAGATGGCAGATCCAAAGAACGCCAAAGCATCAACAAACTGCACGCCGAGTGCATAACATTATAGACAGGTCTGGCTTTGCATACTGACCGGACACTGGGGTTGGGAGCAGCTAGTGTTGCTCCCCTGGAATTGATCTCTAGGTCCCCAGCTGGTCCCCGCACCTCAAATGGAGGTGGACACTCTACTCATTGGAAGGCCGTCAATGTGATTTCCGAGATGGTGGTAAGACACTCTGGGGGTGAGACTAGTTGGGATTGCCTAATGTATTTTCTATACTAGTGGTTCCAGGTGGGGTAGTCTTATGTTTGCCACTAACAACTCTAATTGTTAACAATTTACCCATAATTGCTTGTGTCTTGGAGAAGCTCGGATGTTGCCCTAAACCTCGTTAGAGCTGTATGAGTACCCTTGAAATGTTTTCCTTGAGAATCTACTTACAAATTATGTAATATTTCTTTTTTTTGCTTTACTTTTATCAAGGTTTATTTTTTCTTTACCGTAGCAGATCATCAATGTATTATGCCACAACGAATCACACTGTCTTCTATGGTGCTTATACACATCAAGACACCCCTGGGATTCTCCATTTCTCCACATCACAACATGACATCACTTAACATTGACACATTAACCACAAAGTACCCGAAAAAACCTACTGAAATGGCTCCACTAGAAAGAGGCTGCATTGGTGTTTCTACAGGAAACGTATTTGTTCTCACTGGACCTTCCCAGGCCGTACTCACCATTGTTCCCTCTACAATACCATTCTCTGGGTTAACAGAGGGCCAAGGAAGTAGCCATCCTATTAAAAAAGGACTACACTCCCAAACGAGAGCTACATATAAAGACTCCCAGTAGTGTTCAGCTCATACTAAAGAGGAGATTGGATGATTCTCTGATTCCTTGGTCTGTGTCTATGCCCCCTCTACTGGACAGATAGATTTCTCCCAAGAACTAATGGAGAACCTGGCACATTTTCTGAAGGGGATATTGATTTTAGCTGGAGCTACAAGGATATCCTTGCGGGTGATAGTGCACTCACCATGAGCCCAAAGTTAGATAGATCAGGTGATAGGAAAGAGGCCCCTAAATCATCTAGATCTTTTGAAGAGGGCATTACAGATCTCAGTCTTGTGGATATTTGGAGAGAACTACATGGGACAGGAAGACACTAAATGTTTTACTCTAATGTCCACAAGACCTTCACAAGAAATTGACATGGTTTTCACACGAAGACACTTGAACCTCTAATTCACGGAGAGCAACATAGAAACTCAGATTCCATCTGAGCATGCACCCATTTTTATTCGCTACATGGGGGCTTCTCTAGAGTGCCCCCACACAGACTAGATAATGATACATGAATGAAATAGCATTCCAGGATCTCATTTTATGGGATTCTATAAAAGAGGCTCTGGTCAACTACTTCTGTGAGAATAACGAGGGCAACACCTCGCTCGCATCTCATTGGGACGCTGCCAAGGCAGTTATAAAGGGAGTACTCATAGCCCAAGCCACATGAATTTTTTTCTATAGAGCTACTAATGAAACCCTAGAAACTGAAAGAACATGTCTAAAAAACAAATACGAGAATATAGGATCTAGACGGATACACCAAACCCTTCAGAAGCGAGCGACGAACTAAAACATCTTCTAACTGAGAAAGCAGCTACTAGCTCTTGTAGACATGGCAGAAATACTATGAGAATGGAAATAAGACATACAAACTATTGGCTTTCCAAAATAGAGCTTTACACCAACGAAATCCAATTAAGTACCTTAGACACCCCTCTGGGACCAAAACAACCTGAACGGAAATGCTCCGGGTCTTCCAGGAATACTTCTCATATTTATATGAAGTACCCCTATGGTGGTGGCTGAACAATAGACAAGCTTAGTCACATTTTCCTTCCCAATGCTCCCTCACCTCAGCCCATGCTTGACCCTTTGGAGAGCCCTAACTCACCCCAAGAAATCACTACCCTCTAGAATGGCTCTGAGTCCAGACAGGTTCTCATCCTCCTATTTTGGTGTGTTCAAGAAACTTTTAGTGACCCCTTGATTGCACCTTTTTAGTTCTCGCCTAGGCACAAGGCTGTCTCCTTTGATAGAGGGGGGCAGATTTAAAAAAAATACACTCAACTCAGCGCAGCACCCAAAGACTCGGAGTGGCATTGCATGAAAGGGAGGGAGCAGGAGAGCTCCACATCTACAGAAATATGGCTCTCTCCTCCCCTCTCCCTAGTGCTGGCTTTGATTTCAGCTGCCGAGCGCCACCTTGTGCTGCACAGGCCATAGTATCTCCATTGGTACGCCGCTGCCCACACCAGGTATATGGAAAAAGAAGCTGCAGGTTTATTTGTTGTACAAATAAAAGGTAGGTTATCTTACAGGCGATCCCATCCGCCCGCAACCCTTCGTTGCAGGGTACCTGAAGTTTTAGTCAAAGAGAACACCTGCAGCCATAGCCCGGTGTTGTACCTGGGAGTATTACTCCTCCCACCGGTGGACCTATCGTCCACCCACTCCGCCTTCTGAACAAGGGAGCGCTATAGGCAAGCCCCCGGTTGTTCAGGTTTACAACTCCCCTAAGGACTAACGGGGCGCCGTCGTACCCCAAGTTCCCAAGAAGGACCCCTTGGAGCATGTATGACTTAGTATGGTGCGCTTGCACTGGAGGCTTCAGGTCCTGTTCCTGCGCCTGTCTTGTATAGGGATCGCCCTGTAACTCCTCCACAGCCCTGGGAGTGGCGACCGCTGCGCCCAGAGCCCCCACCACTTACCTCCCTACTTCCCCTTATTTGCACCCCGCTGCTTCCAGAGCCTCCCCCAGGTCTAACAGGAATATAGCCATGCCTACTTTGGACCAATGTGCCCCATCAGATTCCCTGCAGCCAGTGGATTTTGCATGGAGCAAACCGTGTCTTATGTAACCCAACCCACGCATCTCGGTGAATTTACACATGGCAGCGTTTCCGCGCCTGCGGGCAACTTCTAGCGCCTCCTGGGATCTAGCCCCATGCCACATGGGTCTAGGAGTTATTTCTGACCACCAAAAGCCACACGATCCCAGCTCACTGCTCAGTATGCTAAGGTGCATCCTCATTGCATCCAGCAGCCGCCTCTTGCCTTCAGCTGCCAAGTCATTCCCCCCAAGGTGTACCACTACGATGTTTGGCAGGAGGCTACTCTCCCTCAGAGTCCTGCGCAGCGTTCCTAGGAGGTCTGCCCAATGCATTCCCTGGAAAGTGAATAATCAGAAAATCCACTAACCATGGCATATGTACACTCTTACTCTCCCTACCTAATATTCTCCACGTCATTTCTGACAGAAGGACGTATCGCACTTACTGGTCTCACATATATTTTGTAGCAATTGGAATCCCATCGGCCCACTCTTTTGATTGCCTCTGCCGGCAGACCCTCCCTAAAAGCAGTGGAGGCCGCCCCAATCCGGAATGAATGGGAGCTGTACTTGACCCCCTCCCCTAGTGTAACCTGCTAGAAACAGACAACCCTGCATTACGTGCTCCACTTGACACTTCGTGAGCTGTCCTTGTGTATCAGTAATAGCCCATCCGTGTGTGGGCGGCAAGACAGGAAGGCGGCCAGCAGGGCAACCGGGCAATAGCTGTTGATACCCAGGCGATGCAGGGAGATGCCCCTCCCCCTGCCCGCCTGGTCCGTTTTTGAGTACTGTAGGAATATTTCCACTGATTCAGCTGGCAGGTGCACATCCCTCATCTGTAGTGCCCTGGAGTTGCTTTCTGTCTTAGAGTGTGCCACCAGTTCACCTATTCTAAAGACCCCAAAGAACGTTAAGCTGAAAGTGGCGGCAAAGAGTATTGCCTCGTAGGCGGACTGGGCGACAGGAGGGAGGGCCTCCACCATCCTCTGTAAAGTCTCATAGTCAATGGGGGCCCTCTGGTCAAGCTGCTTGGGCACCACTCTGGCCCAGCCTTTTAGCACCGCCCTGGTCGTGAATAGGGCAGTAAGATCGTCCTGGCAGAGCAGTCTGGCATGTTACCCGATGGCTGATAGGTGCCCTGCCATCCGAGAGTGGCTCTTCCCCCCTTCTTGGCCCAAATCATAAAAGCCTGCACCCTGTCCACCCTGGGGTAAGATGCTTGCTCCCAGGGGCCCATGATTCCACAAAACCTTTCCACGGATGCCTGATAACTCCTCATGGTCCGTGGTGGCAGGAACAGCTCGCCTAGTTCTTTAATGCGCTGCGCCACCGCAGCAGGTGCCAGTGCCGCGCCGGGAAAGGAGTCATCTCTTCCATCACTCTCAGCCACGCCTCCCGGAAACGCTGCCATGAAAATGTGAAAGAGCATCAGCGGCCGTGTTTTGCGCCCCTGGAATGTGTCTGGCTCTACATTCTATGTTGTTGTACAGGCATACCTTCACTAATTCCCTGAGCAAGCTTAGTACGAGCGCGCAGCTGGCTGACTGGGTATTAATTGCTTGGACCACGGCTAGATTGTCGGACCACAGGACCACCCTTTTTGCAGTTAACATGGCCGGCCAGAGGGGAAATGCCACCACAATTGGGAATAGCTCTAAGACAGTTATGTTCGCTGTTATTCTTTTCCTCCTCCAAGCGTTCGGACACTTCTCTGCGCACCACTCCCTATCCAGGATTGCGCCAAATCCTTCCCTGCCTGAGGCGTCAGTAAACAGCGTCAGTTCCTGGCTGCTAGTCCAGGGTTCTCTCCAGATTACAGAACCATTAAACTGTTGCAGAAACTCCCCCCCTATCTTCAAATCCGCCTTCACGCCCATGCTCAGCCTCACCTCATGGTGTCTCCGCTTAATCTTGGCAGCTGCCCTGGCTAGTCTGCGCGCAAACGCCCTACCCGCGGGGATCACTTTGGTGGTGAAATTGAACCTGCCATTCAAACTCTGTATGTCCTCCAAAGATACCTTTTCTTGACCCAACACTGTTTGGATCTGCGAGGCCAGTTCGCTGACTTTGTCCGCCGGGAGCCTGGCTTCCCCTGCCTTTGTGTCAATCTCTACGCCCAGGAAGACTAGTACTTGCGCTGGCCCAACTGTTTTCCCTGGAGCCAGGGGCACTCCTAAGTGCCCAGTAACCTTCTGGAATTTCGCTAACGCCTCCGCGCAATCTTGCGAGTCCTCTCTTTCTACAACAGGAAATCATCCAAATAGTGAGTCAACCTTTCAACTCCCTCTGTTGCTTGCAGTACCCACTTGAGGAAGGTGCTGAATGCCTCAATAAACGCGTGTGAAATAGAGCATCCCATCGGCATGCATTTGTCATAATAGTATTCTTGCCCCAACCTGAACACCAGTAGGTGCTGGCTGCTGGGGTGCACCGGCTACAGGCGGAAGGCCGATTCTATGTCCGCTTGGCTAGCCATACCCCCTTGCCTGTCCTTCTTACCAAATCCATGGCCACGTCAAATGAGCAGTGGGGCACTGAGCACACTCCTTCTTCAAAGTTGTGGTTGACCGACTCGCCCTCGGGGTATGACAGGTGGTGTATTAGTCTGAATGCGCCAGGGTCTTTCTTGGGGACTATACCCAGGGGAGAGACTATGAAATTTGCGAGTGGTGGCTGCAAAAAGGGACCAGCTACTCTCCCCAACTCAAATTCCTTCCCAACTTACGCTCTTACCACCTCTGGATTGTCCTTAGCTGACTTCAAATTTTCAGTATCTCGCGCCTGTGGGTTTCCTATATCAGGTATCACAAAGCCTTCTGCAAAGCCTCCCAGGAGCAGTCTCCCGTCTACTTTGTTAGGGTATTTATTCAGGAGAGGGATCAGGCGCGCCAAATTAACAGGAGAGGGAACCTTCACTGCTATCGCCTGGCTGGATGGCTGCATGGGGGGAGGGAATGAATGCAGGGCTTAAAGGAATGCTGCCTAGTACAGAGGCGGCGCACTGTGTGTTAAGGGGGGGAAGATGCGCGGTGGGGGGGACGGGGCTGCACATTTGCGCTACTTATTCTGCCAAGCGCCACTCTCCCCCCATAATTTCCTCCCTGCTTCTGCCCTTTGTGCGTCCTACATGAACCTGCCTGGTATTGCCCTCCACAATTACTGCATGTGTGTGTGAACTTACAGGACTTCCCCCAGTGGCAATGCCCGCTGTTGAATAACCTGCAAGACCCGGCCTGGGGCCTACCGCCTCCCCTTCTCTGGCCCCTCCCCCAGTGGCCACCCCGAAAGGGTGGGTTGCCTTGGTCAGTATGCTGCTGAGGCATTTGTTGCCGCCTGAGTGACCTGCACTTTGCTGTCTGTTGCAACCCCCTGCATTGCTCTAGACCCCATGTGATCCATCCATAGTTGCACCTCTTTATGATCCCAACGCATCTTAGGAAATCTGGACATCTTCTTTCTGAACTCCCTGTCGTAGTTCAACCAACCTACGCCCCCTCATTTCTTTGCTTCAGTGTGGATAAGTCTGTCATACTGTACCAGGGCGCAACCTTGATCTGAATTTTTTTTCATAATTATGGAAGATAGTATGGCGAAAGCTTCCAACCAGTGTCAATATTTTCCTCCAGCCATGGTTGAAACGTAACTTTCTTTTCATCCTCCTTTAGCCCTGCCCTGCGCACGTCTGTACCTTGTTGCCCTAACATTAGTAGCGAGAATATATAGAAGAACTTCCCCTTCCAGATGAGTTCTTTTGCCGCCAGTGGAACCTCCCAAGCCAGGGAAGAGCGCCCTGACAGCAAGGGAGCATCCAGCACCACCTCCTCCTCCTCGCTCGGTGGCGTTGCCGTGGAGGGAGCTGGCACGGGAGGAATCGGGGCTACCGGGATGGGTTGGCACCGTACTTGTTGCGGTAGGTATCATTGGAGGTGCGTGTTCAGGTAACTCAGGTGCCAAGGGTAATGTCGTGGGTACCGGGGCGTCTGGACCTAGGGGTGTTGGCGCAGTGGAGGAGGTTGGTACAGTTACCCTTGGTGCAGGTGCCACATTGGGATCTGGTAGCGGTGCCGCCGGGGCCCCTGTAGGGCAGGTCCCAGCGCTTGGCCGGGTAGGTGCGGGGGGGCTGGGGCCTGAGCCCCATACGTTCGCTGGCCCGGCCCTCCCCCCCCCCCACCAATGTTTGTTACACTTTCTTTCATTTCGCTCATAAACATGTGTAAGGTGGACATGATCTTACCAAGATCGCTCTTTGTGGCGTATTCGGCCGTAGGTTGCGCAGCGTTATGCATGCTCGAGGGGCCGGGTGCATCATGTACCATTGGAAAGGTCGTTTTGGGCCCGCCCTTCTTTTTCGACGGGGCCGGGAGTTCTTTGTTGGTAGTAACCTGAATTGAAATTGAATTGAAAAATAATTTATAGTGCGCAAAACAATAACCCGCAGGTATCAAGGCGCCTCCCTCTTTGACGCACGAGAGTGTCCTGCCCCAACCATGTCATCCTCCTCAATGGCTATAATGTCGTTATGACCACACGAGTCAGGGGTGCTGGCATTGAGCAGCTCGGTGGCCCAAGCCAGGCTATTGGTCTTGACAAGCTGTAAAAAGGTCGCCGCTAGCACGTCTGCTGCCGACCCGGGTGCCGATCTTAGTCCGGACATCCTGCGTGGTCTCTCACTCCTGTAAGAAAATGGCCGGTGACCAACTGACCTAGCGCCATCTGAAAACACGGCCGGTTTGGGAGACCTTTCCCCTCCCCCTTTGCTTTCGCTGATACCTTGCCCTTTGTGTACTTACTTCGTGCCCTTGCGCGCTGCGATGCCTAATGAATGTCGACCGGTCTTCAAGTGATGATGCGATCGCTACCGACTTTGCGTCCTGCACCTGTATTGCTGTGACAAAAGCATCTTTTCAAAATACGTCCTAGCCTGCCTCAGCCGTCCTGAGGCGGAAGCAAGAGGACCGAGGAGGTACGCCGGTCACCCGGAGGCGTGTGTATTTAACATTAGGCCAAACTGTTGACTAACACCCCCGTCCCCCCCTGTCTTGCGCTTACCTTCTTACTGTGCCTTTGCACCGTGCTCTTGCAGTCCCGTGGAGCTTGCCCACCCCTGCCTGTAACAAGGAACACGCGTTACCCATCTACTAATATCGTCAGTCATAGGCATCACACACAGTGGAGAAAGGCAGACCTTATCGCACTAAAACGTATTAAAATTGACGTGCCTCCCTAGACCACACACCCAATGGTGATATTGCAGAATCCTTCTCGCACTACGGTATTCAAGTGTTGCCCTCCAAAAATGTTGTGCCTCCTTATTTGACCTGATTTAATTGCTCACTGAAGGTCGGGCCGGTCTAAGATAGGCCCTTATCAGATTAAGAACACACATTCAGTTTTGTTAGGAATGAGAAATTAAGTGATTTGCCCAGACTCACAGGATGTTTTAGTGACATTGCTGAGACTCGAACCCAGTTCACCCAGTTCGAGGACGTGCGCCCTAGCCGATAAACCAACACAAGCTAATTTAATGTTAACAGCTATGAGAACTATATCGATGCGGGGTAGCGCCCCGCAACCCCGATTCACCTGCGCACAGAGGCTGCTATCCCCGTGCGGGGTCTGCGCTATAAATTATTTGTGGCCAAGCCGATTATAAAGCCAGTAAAATTAGCGATCCGGCTGGTGTCGAACCTTTCACCAGCAACCTCAGTTTACCCGTATTATTGCACGAAGTTTTAGTTGGAGGAAGGTGGGGGTGGTGGGGAAGGGGGGCTACAGGGACCCGCACGGCATTTTGCCGGGAGCCGCTTGGCATTTCTACCGACCACTCCCACTGTAGTTGCAAAGGAAGCGGCTCACTCTGCTGGGCCTCTTGCCCCCCTCCGCCCTGGCTTTCCCGCCCGTGACATCGTTATCGCAAATCCTGATGGCTTCCACATGGTGTATGCAATATTGATGATGACCAAATTGAAGTTTCCGTAATATTCACTTTCACCTCATCAATACATGAGGTATGAGCACGCAGTCCCTCCCAAATACCTTATGAAAACTTAATGTTACTAGATTATTCATGCAACCAGCTGGCAGCGGCGGGATCCGAACCCGCGCCTACAAAGAGACAGGAGCCGTAATCCAGCGCCTTAGACCGCTCGGCCACGCTACCCTGGCCACTAAAAGCGCTGGGTTTTAAACAAGGTAACTACTTTCTTAAATAAAAACGCAGGGTTTTAAACAAGGTCACTCTTTGTTAACTAACAGCGCCGGGTTCTAAATAAGATGTCCCAGCGGGAAGCAGTCATCTGGCGTGTTGAAATAATTTCCGTGCCAGACTCAGCGCCCTCTCTGTGGGTGATTTCCTTTAGACTCACATAGCAGAGATGTAAGACGCGAGGCACTGCAATTCCTGGCTAGGTTAAGCGGGAAAACGTTGCCATTTACACCTGGCGTCACCCGTTTAAAGGTCTACATGAGCGTAAAGGCCAACTTTGGCACCTTGACTTTTCGCCTAGCTGCCCTTTAACTTTGCTGCGCATGGGCTGTAGTGCGTTGCACCGGCGGCCTCCTGCATGCCAAGCGCGATTCAAAATTCTGTCCAGGGCCTACCCACATGGCCGAAGCCCACATGGCCTGGCCGCGGCCTAACGTCTGCCGCTCGTTGAGCCCCGCATCTCCCCACCTATTCCTGACTGCGTTTATACTGGGAAACATTTCTGATTTTACACTTGGCGTTACCCGTGCTGCACATGGGCTGCAGTGCGTTGCACCGGCGGCCTCCCGCATGCCAAGCCCGTGATTCAGGGCCTACCCACGTGGCCGAGGCCCGCACGGCCTGGCCGCGGCCTAGCCAGCTCGGTAAACACCCTCCTCCAATATTGCTGCCCCCTTTACCCCCGACACAACATAAAATCCGCACACGGACCTTTTGCCCCCCGTGATCGTGGTCACGGGACCCGTACAACTTGGGTTTTGCCCAAGAACAGGGCCCAGGAGGAGGCCAACAAGTGTCCGCTTACATCAAACCGACACTCAACGATCCGACAAGGAGAAGAAAGGGGGTCTAGCGTCTGTCGGGGAGAGGGGCTACCTAAATCCGGGGCTGCTGCGGGGAGCAGCCAGAGGACGTCTAGGTATGAAGGGGGGCAGCAGCAAAGAGAGAGCGCGAAAGGAGGTGCCATCCTTAAGAACCCCCGTTAGCCCCACCCTTCGCCCAGCCCCCTTAGTGTGGCGCCGCCCTGTAAACTTCCCCCACCCCCGAGGGATGGGCCACCCGGCTGCCCTCGGACCTCCTAAGGGGCCTGCCCTCCTACGGGGTCCCTTGCAGGGACCACGGGCATCCTGCAAAGTCAGAAAGTTGGAAAAGAAAGGGGAAGAGAAGTAAAAATATATCTCCTGTTAAAGCGCCTCCTTTGAAGTGGTGTTAACCTTTGGCGCTAAACCTGGTCCAAAATGGTTTGTAGATAGGGTTTTGTGTCAAAAGGCATCGGTGATTGCAGGCATCGGTGATTGCATGGGAACGCCCATATACCACCCATCTAATGCTCTCTTGGCTCTAAGTAACGCAAAGCAGTGCTTTGTACTGCTTTGCGCTAGTTTTTGGATACTTTCCAGCCCAAAACAAGTTTTGAGCTGGAAAGTAAATTTCCCCAAAAGCATTCATTCTGCCTTTCGATGAGGATTTCTTTTAGTGGGTGTTATTCGGAAAAGCTTTTGTTTGATTTATTGTCTTTATCTGGCCAACCTTCTCCTGTCATACGCCTCCCCTGGAGTAATGACCTATTACAGGTATCCTTTCTCTGGAGTGTTCTTCCTTTTGTGTTTGTGCACTCTTGTTTGTGTTTTCTGGTTTTGTTGCAGAGTGCAGTATTTTCATAGCTCAGCTCGGCGGATGTTTTCGGGACGCAGGAGTTTAAATTTAGCTCCAAAATGTGCATGCTTTCTGGACACCTCGCTTTTAGTTGAACTACAATATACGCTGGCTTTTTAGTTTGTTTTTGTTGCAGAGCCCAGAATTTTCATAGCTCAGCAGCATCTGATTTATGGACACCGTGCTTTAACTTTAACAACATGTGCCCGCTTTCTAGATGCCGTCCTTTAACTTTCACCACAATAAGCGCCAGCTTTCTGGATGCCATGCTTTAACTTTCACCACAATATTTACCGCTTTTCTGGATGCCGTGCTTTAACTTTCACCGCAATATGCGCCTGCTTTGCGGATGACATCCTTTAATTTAATTCCTTAACAGGATTGCGGTTGACACCCTTTAATTTAATTCCTTAACAGGATTGTGGTGGCGTTATTTGTTCGCATCCAAAGTCAAAACTTCCTGATTCACCAATGACTTCAACAGAGTATCGGTCATCGTGGCGTAGTCCCACGAGATCGAAACAATCTGGTGAGACTACGCCACGACGACCGATACTCTGTTGAAGCCATTGGTGAATCAGGAAGTTTTGACTTTGGATGCGAACAAATAACGCCACCACAATCCTGTTAAGGAATTACTCTAATATTACAGAAATAATTTTGAACCTAAGGTCCCACACCGACCACGCGGTCTGCGACGATCAAGTGGAGACTAAGGAAGGGGTTACTCTTTATAAGATTGTAAGTCCTGAGGATGGCCTTGAGGATTCTTCCAGTATAAGGCCGAAACGTCGACATATGAGTCCACAGCTTTCACTTCTTTTGATCAAATCGTTACAGCAACATCATTGTATATATATCAAGATTAGCTGTGATTGATTAGTAAAGAGTGGTCTGCAACGCAAGTGGTTTTCAAGAATCAACTAGTCTATGTCTTGTTCATTTGTTTTCCTTTGATGCATTTGCACAGGTTTTAAGAAATTGTACCCTTTTGAAATGATTTTTTGATATAAAGAGACATTCTATAAACTCTACTTCCCATGTAGCTTGTTCTATTTTGAGTGACCACCAGTTTCTAAATTGATTATTGTTACTGAGAGTGATTACTTTTCTGTACAAATTGCAAGTTTCTATTTAGATACAAACAGGTTTAGAAATAATTAAGGTGGTACTGAATTTTCGTAAACCAACATCCTGTTTAAGAATTTAAATAAAATACAATTCTCTTGCATGCACCTTTTTCTAAAACATATCACAGCCCAAGCTCGCAAGGGTCTATTGGGTCACCCACCTTTATTTTAATCCTCAGAATATATGTCTTGAATAGCAGTTATACCCACCTCTCTCAGCGCCCTGAGGGATCCCTCTTCCTGTGCCACGGACAGCGCGGAGTGGTGTGCAATAGGGAGCGCTGGTGCATATACCTGGAGTTTGTTGGCAATGGTGCCTGTAGCCTGCCACACTGCAATGGTTGTGTTCAGTGTATTGATTTCAGTGCCGGGAGTACCTCTGCATGTATGTGTAAGAATACCCACCAGAGGGACCGGATGAGCGTCCCCATGTTCTACAGTGACGTGCGGGGTAAATGCATGAGGCCTGAGCCAATGGTAAGCATATTGCGCTTGAACTCTCAGGTAGTAAATATACAGGTCTGGAGCGCTAAATCCGCCCTTACTATGGACCAGTGTTAGCGTTCCCCAGCTCACTCTGGCTTGTCTCCTCCCCCAAATTAGCTGAAGTAGAGACGATGTAAGCGTGTTGAAATAGTGTCTTGTAAGCTTAATTGGGATGTTGCAGAAGAGGTATAGAAAACGTGGAAATATAACCATTTCAATGATCGCAACTCGGTCTGCCAGTGAGAGGGCAGCCTATGTCATCTATCCACTTGAGTGTCTAATGTGTCATGCGCTCTCCCATAGTTTTCTCTTATGACAATGTCTGGTCACGATGTACCCAAATACCTAGATATTTTACTGGATCTGTCGTTCATAGTAGGGGGTAGTCCATTTGTGGTGCTGTCGTTTTGAGCATTAGGGGTATCATGATCGACTTGTCCCAGTTGATTTGTAAACCTGAAAATAGTCCAAACCTAATGTATTCCCTCTGAACCCTTGCAAGGTGTATTGCTGGCTCTCTTATGAATAGCACCATATCATCCGTGTTTAGTGAAATGCCAACCGGGCGATATAGAAAATTAAGGGCTGTTTCCCTGAGTCTCTGGCAAATGATACAAGCCAGTGGCTCAAGTACCAGTGCGAACAGTAATGGTGAGAGTGGGCACCCTTGAAGGGTTCCTTTTTGTATCTGAACCGGTCGTGATGTCAATCCCCCAACACGTACCAACGCAGTTGGGTTATTGTATAGTAGTCGCACTCCCCCTAGGAACAATGGAGGGAACCCCATTCATCTCAGGATATGAAACATAACTCCATTCAATGGAGTCGAATGCTTTGGCCACATCCAACATGACCGCAACTGCTTGCAGTTCAGGGTCCAATATATGAAACATGGCAAACATCATCCAAAGGTTATGGGATGTTGAGTGCTTTGGGATAAATCCCGACTGGTCTGGCAGAACCAGGTTAGGCATCAAGGGCTGTAATCTAGTAGCCAGGAATTTCTCCAGAATTTTGGCGTCTAAATTGATGAGCGATAGGGGTCGGTAGGACTCGCACAGTTCTGGCGTCTTCTCTTTTTTCAGTAGTGTTATAATTAGCGCTTGGCGAAGGGACAGTCGCAGTATGCCAGATTCGTGTGCCTCGCATACTTCTCCAGCAGATGCAGCGCAAGTATATCAGTATATTCTTTGTAAAATTCGATAGGAATGCCGTCGGGGCTTGGTGCCTTCTGATGAGGTAAGGCGCAAATTGCCTCCCGAACGTCCTCTTCACTGATCGGTTGGTCGAGATAGTCAGAGTGGCCATTAGTGAGCCACGCACATGCTATATCAGGTAAATAGTCATTTAGCTCATGGTCGTCTGTAGAACCATGCAATGTGTATAGGTGTTCACAACTGTATCATGAAGTGTGTGATAGAGTAACTTAAAAGAGGGGTAAGGTGTCCTGTTCAGGGTTGTCTTTCGTCATTTTGGCACTTATCTCCCTTAAGAACCCCTCCCAGTGCAGTGGTATTGCAGCACGTTTTTTGAACCCTTAGAATTTGTGAATGTGTCATGTTCCGCAAATATCCCCCTTTTTACATCTTCTGGCAATCTGGTAAGTTTGTGGGTGTAGGAGATTCAAATCCATAGTTATGCAATGCTTCGCAAGGGCTAAAGGGAGTTCTAGAAACCTCTGCATATTTTTTGTGTATTTGTAGCATTTCACTACCAAACAGGTTGACTTGCAAGGTCTGCTGTGATCTGTCTGCTTACTATTTCCAACAAGCCCATTATGGGGTAAATTTCACGGACCGTCTTTCATTTTGGTATCATGTCCGTTGTCCGTCATCATTTCTTTTACGGACTCCTTTTGTGCGTAATTCTGGGCATTTCAGAAAACTGTGAGGAGTCCCATCAGTTAAAGCTTCTCACAATTAGGGTCAGCTCGCACTTCTCTTTTTAACTCCACAGGATGCAGCAGCCCCTCCCCGAGCTGGCACAAGCTAGGGACAGGCCCATTGCAATTCTGAGTGAGGCTGGTTATCACATTTAAAATGACAATGGGCCGTCTGCCTTAAACATGACGGGGCAGATTTACAATTACTGGCGCATCCCTGCAAATTAGCAGGGATGCACCAGTAATTGTGCGCCGCAGCTCCGCCACCCATGATGCGCCGCACCATGGGGTCAAAACAGCACAGATGCGTCACCCATCTGTGCCGTAAAAGTAGCCCATTGCTGGATTTACCTCGCAAGCGCGACCAGCCCCAGCAATGCTCTGGGGGGGGGGCTATTCTTTCAATGCTGCCTCAAGCCTTGTGCCTGCTTCAAGCAGGCACAGGGTTTTGAGGCAGCATTGGCCTAAAAGTGACTGAGTGAAATCCTGTAGATTTCACTCAGCCACTTTTAGGAGGCGTTTCTGCGCAGGAAGGCGCCCCCCCCCCTGCGTAGGAATGCCTCCTTATGGCGCAGGGCTTTACAACGTGTCGCATCTCCCAGATGCGTCACGTTGTTAATACCCCGCACCATGGCGCATCATTTGCGCCGACGCTGCATCACAAAAGTGATTAAACGGCGGCGCAAAAGAGGCGTAAGGGGCTTGTAAATCTGCCCCGACATGTACAGGAAAGTGAGTGCCTTGGAGCAGAGGAGCTTTGTCCTATCAGAGTACTGTGGGGAACTTGAGGCCTCTGTAATTTGCTAATGTTGTTTACTGAGGGGGGGAAAACGAGGAGAAGGTGGCAGCTTCCCTGCTGCCAGTGCCAGGGGCTGTTTTTTCGGCATACAGCACACTTTTCCTTACTACTTTGGAGACACAGAAATGCCTGTCTCCTTATTAGATAGTTTCTACATATTTTTAACAATGTAGCAATAATAAACCGACTCAACGATGCTCCATAAGTAGTCGCCACTAAAG